>NW_016175543.1:9024-9939 GCF_001687245.7 Rhagoletis zephyria
ATATATATATATATATATATATAAATCCATATTTACTTACATAAATATACATATCGGTAAAAAAACTTTACGGTTCCAAAAAACGGTTTGAACAAAAAATAAAAAATTCGTATGTACATACATACATATATACGCATGAAAAAATAACTTTAAATTTCTGATTTAGCTTAATTTTCGTGTTTAGTAACACACAAACACATAAAAAATTCAAGTATCTACTTGCAATAATTGCCCGGCAGTACCCGTTCTGCTTGTACTCATATCAAGCAAAAGCAGGATTGCATACAAAATAAGCAGCAGAAAACAAAAGTCAGAACAATACCAACCAAATAAAAAATTAAGCGCGAAAAATATTCTTACTTATTGGCTAAACAAAGAAGGAAAAGAAGTAGCAGTAAATACTGCATATTTATGTATGTAAACATATTATATTAGATCATCTTATACCCATAAATCACAAACATCAAAAATACCCAGATGTAATATCGAACGATTGCCTAATTTATTTCTGGCCTCCCAGCATCTGTGGCACGAAGTAATATACATGCGTACATACGTGAATGTAAACAATTTAACAAACGATATTTAGTTCCTAACCTGCACCCAATTACACATAAACAAGCTTATGTACATACGGTCATCAGCAAACTTACTGCCCATTTCACTTAGCTAAAAAGTTCGTTACTCCCAACAGCTAACAAATTACTCGTACATATATACAAACGGGCATACATCAAAACAAAGCCACGAAATTGCAATCTTTCTCCCGTCCTTCGCCAAAAACATAGTGACATACACACTAATCAGTATCAGCCGCCCTCGCTTAACATATGTTAGTATATTGTATCATTATATGCTAACATTAGCATACACATATACATATATACTCACATACCTACTAACCCAGTAGTGCAT
>NW_016175544.1:0-9939 GCF_001687245.7 Rhagoletis zephyria
ATTTAGTGCATCAGCTGTTTGCTGTTCACCTGTTAAAGGGCGTTCACCAAGTGCAATGCATAGATATTGGTTGTTTGCCGAAAGAGTGCTATTGTCAGAGGACTTTTTTTTACGTTATGGTTATACTTCTTGAATGTTTTAAGAAAATTCATTGCGATATTTCTTAATGGTATTCCATAAGATAAATTTTATTTATAAGCACTATTACAAATTATTTTTCTCCACCTGGCCGTTCTATGCTAGAGACTCTCTAGTAGAGAGGGCGTTCTCTTTCTCTGCCACGTACGACATGATCAGGCAAAAGATGCCACCCGTGTGGCAATTCAAATTCAGGCATCGCCGCGTATAGGAAACTTCATTTTGTCCTATCGAGGGCGGGATTAAAATTGAAAACAGTTGGTGAATGTTGGTCCCCTTCTCGTTATTATTTTCCACGATTTTGCACATGGTGAATACGTGGTCTATGTTGGATCTATCCGGTATTAACCTCGATCAGATCGTTGATCTTTCTTGTGGATTAGACGGAGCACACTTCAATTCCAGTTGTTATTCTTGAATACCTGTTGCCGGTTTTTTTTTAAAGAGTTGTCTCATGAAGCCGCTTTGTGAGTCGAGTGGTGAATATGCTGGCTGTCTGTTGGGGTTGTATGTATGTATGTATATCTTGGCTGCAACTAGATAGTGATTCGAGTCAATGTTTGGTCCTCGGATCCTACGTATATCTAAAACACTGGAAGCGTGCCTTTTGTCTATCACGAAATAGTCTACATTTGGACAAAATGTCGCTTACGTTATTTTGGCCGCTAGGGCTGGATATGTGTTTGGTTTCTCGTTTTTCGATATGGAGACAGCGCCACTTTATTGTGGTAAAGCCAAATCTGTATATGTACATATGTGATCTGGTCTACGAAAAGGGAGCTTACGTGCGAAAACTAGTTTTCTGTGAAAAAGCTGTTAAAAGTAAGCAACTCGTTTCGTCAGTTTCTCATTACTCTTCTTTCTCTACATTTTTAGTACACTTCTAAGCAAGTTAGGATTTTCTGCTTTTCACCACGTGAAAAAGCATCTCATCTTCCATCCGAATCAACCAAAAAGTGAAAATTGATTTTTTNAAGTGAATGGGATTCAAGATTGTAATCGATGGAGGTTTATAGTAGTTCTGAGCAACGTTAAGCGGAAGATTTAGCAATATAAATGGCTAAGTTTACGATTTTCGTTTTTATTATGGCGTTTTATTTTCAACCAATAACAAATACTAAGAAGAGGGCAACGAAAAGGCAAAATTTTTTTGTAGAGAAGAAACCGCCATTAGGGTTTTGATGTGTTTTCCAGAAGTTGCACGGTTACTCTTTCGAGCCCGACGCCCTTTTAAAAATACGCTTTTGTTTAAAAAGCCAGAACTAATCTTCAGTCCATAATAAAATCAAATGGCACACGCTGCTGTTTGAAGTTCTGCCACGCATTGTATCGCAGGTTCTGTTAGTAATTTAATTAAAAAAAAAAAGAATGCAAAATTCTACAATTTAGCAAAAAACGCATTCCGGAAGAGAAATTAAATGTTTCAATGCAATGCATTGCCCTCGACTTAGTTACATAAAGCACATATACAACGTTTGAGCGTAATTCCACCCCATTCAAGTAAATTGGCATTGTAGAAATGACAGCACAGTCATTGTGCAACGAAAGAGATTGTATGAAAAAATAAATAAATAAAACGAAAATAAAAGAAAAAGCAAAAATACAAAAAAATCACTACCTGTCAGCTAAACAAATGTGCACTGCCACTAGCTGCACCAGCCGGTTCCAGCTGATAGCTGCATAGCCAGCTGAGTATACCAGCCGCCACAGCCCGGAAGACAGTTACTATGTATGTACATATGTATGTATGCTTGCATATGTACACATGCAATGACAACTGTTAGTGCTATAATGGAAAAGTCTTGCAGTTTTTTTTTTGTACTCATACTTCCCCACTTTTTTTGCTGCAGTTCATAAGCGTGTTAGGCCCCATGGCATAGTGGCAAATAGTATTGAGGCATGCGAAATAATCCATTACCAGTGTTCGCCAAGCCTCCAAGTGATAGTGGCTTAATTTGATGTCGGCAAATATTCACACGCAAGCGTACATATGTACATGCATTCAAGAAGATTAACATATTTCTGAAAGTCAATTAATCTGCCGTTTTATTATCATTACCATACACTTCCCAACTATTCAACTTTTCATTTATGGCGTTTATGTCTGTTGGCGCTCATTGTGCGCTATAAAAGGCGGCACCCAAGTTGCTCCCTAGCAAATGAGCGTTTATGTATGTGTGCGTGCGAAATGGCGCCCCCTATTTCTGTAATATTATTTTTTTACAACTATTCTTCAAAGCTTTTCATTTTTAAGGGCTAATTTTTGCTAAGCTTGTCAGACTACACTGGTTTACAGCAAAAATGTTCTATGGATGCCGCAAAGATTTTTTTGTATGAAAAATGAGCAGGATACGCCACGTACACCTGAGTAACACGCTTTTCTGCTCATATTTCATACAAAAAATCTTTGCGCATTTTCATTTGACCACTCATTATTTCTTATTTATCCATCGATTTTCTTTATCAGTAACTTGATTTTTTTTTCGTAACAACGCAGGCTTTAGCACAAATGCAAAAATTTTGGCACAGCACCTGTTATTTTTAAAATTTGTCTTCTGTTAAAGTTTGATTTTTTTCATTTTTTCATTAGAAAATTAAAAAAAACTGGAATGATTAATTAATTTGTCAGAAACTAGCAACCCTAACGTTTATATGGTTTATGGAGAATTTTATTGGCTTGGATTTGACGTATCTCCTCTTAAAATTAATAAATTGGTTTGTAAGATATACGTGATTAAGTGGAACCACTTTTTGGTTTAAGCTCAATAACGGTGTATTGCAAATATCTCGAAAACGTATCCATAGAAAAAAAAAATAACTCAATTTTCGAAATCACCGAGGAATTCTACATAGAAATTGGATAGTGGCGTCTGGAGAATAAAAGCCCTACTCAAATTTGTGATCCAGTGCTATTTTACGTAATTTGATTAATTAGCAAACAAAAATGTGCAGAGTATTATAGGTAAGGTTGTCTATAGCATGTCTATAAAACTGATATACATATGTATGTGTGTACCTATGGAAAAATACGCTCAGAGCTTGATAAATAAGGCTTAATTAATGCTATTATAAAAACAAGTCACGGTTTTATTAAGTAGATAGACATGAGAACTTCATTACACTTCTGCAAAAGCTATCGGATAATGGGATCCGGTGACAAAGCTCCACGGACGATATATGTGCATATGAAGCCATAATAAAAAGAGGAGAGTACAAACGGGGCCCTAAGGATAAAGGAATAAAAGTAATCATTCTATTCTAAAAAAAAACAACCCTACCGGGAATGAGAACTATAGATAGATAGAGACATTTGGACATCACACTCGTCGCCAAACTCTCATGAAAGAAGGCTCCACAAAGGCACTATTGGTATGCAAACCAGTGATCGGACTTCTACCAAATTGTGGTAAATCTGCCACTTTTTTGAGCATCTACCACATCTACCACACAAGGCCTAAAATTTAGCACACATTCGCGTTTTTGAGTAGTTTTATTTTTGATCGACATAGTTTTCTTAGATTTAAGAGCAAAAATTGTCCAACACTATTAAATTGCAAAACATATAATTTGTAAAAAGAATTAATAGCGAAAATTTAAAAAAACGGCGATTTGTGTGAAAGTAAATATTAGCAAAGCGTTGTTTACTTTTACTTTAGAATTGTTAAAACCGGCAAATCCCAAGTAGCGGTTTCTGGAAAGTGCCTCATTTGTTCGCTACATCCTGATGTGATAAAAAACCTGGCAGCACTCCGCAAGGTTGCAGAAATCTCTCAAAATATTTTCGAAAAATATCTTGATATGGAAGGAACTGCTTTACACTGTCAACTCAACGCATTTTTGAGCAACTTCAATCTTGCACTTTATTATACTAAAACTAAATTTTGTTTTTGTAGATTCTAATTAAAATGTTTGCAATTTAGGTGAAACCTTGCAGAATTTTTTAATTTTTGTACAAACTTTTATCCAGAATCAGAGATATACCACTTTTTTTTTGAAATCTACCACATATTTTTGCAGATTCTTACATTCATACATATATAGTCTGATTGTTAAGCCTATGATAACCTATGGAGCTCTACGGTCTTCGTTTCGAGAGTCAGCCCAGCGATTGTGAGACGCTCACTCACAAAACTACAACGTTTTGTTTGCGTATGCATCACAGGCGTAATGGGCACCTGCCCCCGTCGGCGAGGGAGGTTATTCTCACGCAACAACACGAATGGGATCCAAACTCATCTTTTCAATAGGATTACTAATCATTAGAGAGGAGCTTGGGAGATACAAAAAAAAAACAAAAACAAATAACAAACAGCACTGCCACTAAGTTTCTAGATGTCACATATAGGACTGTGGCGAGCAATCTATTTACTTTACTGTCACCTCACTATTTGACAGAGCGAACTTCGACCACACACACACATAAGCCCTTTTGATACCCAGTAATCTATCTCGAACAATATACTCCTAGCTTTTCGGAAACTTGATCAGGATGGATATATATTTTTTTCTTCAAACATAAGCTCTCCACTAAAATCCACTAGGACTCTACGTCTGTCGCCACTTTTTAGGTATTTCTTAACATACTTAATTAAAAGTTAGCTGCAGAAATATTTAATTTGAAAATGCTTTCACTAAAATTTTAATAAAGGGTTACTGGCCAATGTAATGGCTTTGAAGCTGAAATGACAGCAATCCCTCTTTGGCTTAGCAACTTGCTATGGTAACCAAGCACAACTGAATCACACCTTTACCACCATCAACAACATTAACGCGTAGATTAAGTCCAGCATTACCCTTGCGAACTGGCAGTTGAAAAGCTGATCCCTCTCTTTCTACTATGCTGTCCAGCTTTCGCATGGCTTATATTTAAGTCTCTTGGTTACAAGTTTATAACCAATACTGAAGAGCTCTCGGGGATTGATATTAGCCATCTCTGTAACTACAGGATTGGCTCGCGGCTTTTCATCGATTGGCTAGTAGTTACGGTATAAAATCTCGGGGTATCGCAAAGGACAATCTCTATAATGGCTAAGTATTTATCCAACTTCGCATCCTAAGGAAGTATACCGAAGAGGATGCAATGCTGAACGTAGGGATGGTAATACTCCGAAGAAAATACAATTATTTTTCGATTCTATAAACTTAGGTGGGCAATGAAAACAATACACCTACGAACAAAATGAAAGGACCAAGTACCAAAAACTTTGTCCGCACTTGGTATGAAGAACTGGTACAACTTCAGAAAGGAGAGGGACAATTGGCGAATTTTTTAGTTTTGTTCAAAACTGAAAAACCGTTGTAAAGCTAAGTAAGAAGACGATAAAGAGGTGAAGCGTGCCGCTCAATTTCAATAGGAGAAACAGTGCAGTGACCCCTGGTACCAAGAAGTCCTAAGCAGAGACATTTGCTAGGACTGTTGATAAAATATGAGATAAAGTATTCGTTTGTTAAAAACATTGCTAAAGACAAACTCTAGAAACAAGTGCTGTAGCTCGTTTCTGTAACTCTTCTCTACCGATTATTTCTCTACTGGTAAAGGGAGGGAAGGGTATATTCAGTGTTAGAAATTCTACTATTAGCGTGCTTTCACTTTTGCTGCAGACTAGTTAAATATATTTATTTATATATGTGACCTGGTCTACGAAAAGGGAGCTTACGTGCGAAAACTAGTTTTCTGTGAAAAAGCTGTTAAAAGTAAGCAACTCGTTTCGTCAGTTTGTCATTATCTCGTTAATTGTTCTCCGCGCCGGACGTCCAGTAAGTGTTGTTGTTGGTCCAGTAAGTGTTGTTGTTGGTCGGAATATTATTATAGTTCATCGTGTAAGTTGCTAGTGTGGAACATTTAAAAAAGTAACACTGAAGAAGTGACGTTTACTGTTTCTGTTGATTATCGTCTTCGCATTTCGCATGAAATGAAACATGAGTGTTGATGAAGAGTTCAGTGCCGTATACGGACAATATTTCCATGAAAAGGATGATGAAAACTATGAAGAGAGCGATGATGATGAAGACGAAGTATGTGTATCTCAGGCAGAAGATGATACCGAACAAACTTTTGTTAAGGATCAACACGTTAAAAGATCTCAAGGAAAACGACAACAAAGAAAAATACATAAACTACTCAGCATTATTATTTTTGGCCCATAATACGTTTTTCTAGTGTATAATCATGTCTTTATAGCTTATAATTCAATGTATTTTGTTCATTACCAATAAATTATATTTTGTCGTATTTTTACTCTTCTTTCTCTACATTTTTAGTACACTTCTAAGCAAGTTAGGATTTTCTGCTTTTCACCACGTGAAAAAGCATCTCATCTTCCATCCGAATCAACCAAAAAGTGAAAATTGATTTTTTGACACCTAAGCCCCCTTTCCGTAGACCAGGTCACATATGTAAATTTCCTGACATTGAATATCCAATATAAACCAAAGATGTGCCGCACTATGAGGATATTAAATCCCATATTTGATGTGCGCACACATTGCAGAGAGATTAGTTACTTAATCAAGCGGAGTCGAGTAAAAAAGCAAATGCAAATTTGTGAGTGCATATTTTGGCTCAATGCGTGGCAATGAGAAATGAGGGCTGCAGATTACAAAATCACGTTCATTTACAACAGTGTGACACTGCTGGATAAACTTGACCGAATTTCTTCGTAAACATCCTGGGAGCAAGAACAACTACAAAAATCAAATGAAAATGGCAACGAAACCACAAAGCGGAAATTTAACTGTGTAGCCTTAACTGCATACATATGTATTTGTTGCCCATTTTGCTACTGTACATTGTCCTTCGTGCAACAGTGCAAACAAAACCATGGCCAACTAAGGACAACAACAATAACAACACCAACAGCAGCAGCATCAGAATAGACAACAACAAATCTACTAATATTAAACGGCAATGCAACAATTTAATGGGTAGCAAATTTTGGGTGGGTGCTCGTAAAGGACATTGAAGCAAAACGAGTATGTAGAGCATCTCGTCAGCTCCTCTTTACTCTCACTCACCGTCTCTTATTGTGTGTGAGTTGCGTAAAATCGACCGTCTGTAGTGTGATATGACCTTAAAATGCCGAGTAAGTATGAAATTTCGAAATTCAATTTTTTGTTTTTGTTGTAAACTTTCAAGTTCATTTAAGTTTGCATAACTATGCATTTTTTGTACATACGAGTATATGGAGGACCAAAGTCGAAATTAAACGAATTTAAATGTACTTGAGAGTACTATTCATTTATTTTTGGGTATAGGTAGTAATGTCGTGGAAATTATTTTTTTTTTTTTACATTGTTAGTATATGGAAATATTAGCAAATGCCCGACTTGCTTCGCGGCACCTGATAAGAAGTTTTGTGTTGTAATAAGAATACTAATTTTTTGGCGCTTACACTTTTACTAAGTGTTTGGCCAAGCTTCTCTTGATATTGTTACACAAATGCGCTATGGGTAATAGGACCCATATTCGTTGAGAAAATTAATTATCACGCAAAAAGTATATTATTTAAAAAACGTGACATTTTTATTGATTGACATATAATTTCCGACATTTTTGCAAAAAAAAAATCTAAAGCTTAAATGAGGCAAAAAAAGTCACTTTTTATTTTGTGTTTTTTTTTTTAAGTTTGAGTTGAAAGTTTTTTCTAAATATTTGTATTAAAGAAAAAATGCCGATTAGTTAAAAAGCTATTTATATGTATATTGGCTATTAAAAAAAAAAAAAGATTTCCAAATTATATTACTTTTACTTGCAAATCTGCGAGGACTGAATTTCCTAAATTGGGTGATGAAAAGTTAAAAGGAGCAGCCTTTGCAGCAAAAAAATTGTAAACAGCCTTTTGTTTTCTCTCTTTATTGAGTTGTCCCCTCTAAAGGGCAAATAATTCACTACTGACAATATCAATAAAACCTATACAAAATCGGACAATATTAGTAATAAGACCAGACATACGGGCAACCAAATGAACGGATATTAACCGCATATCCAGATTTAATCTCAACGGATATACGTTTATTCGAATATCGAGGGCTTATATTCAATACCCTCTATCTACAAAACCTCAATTTTTCAGGAGAGTAAAAAAACTGTTTTGACAGCTATTTTTAAAAGTGCTAATAATTTTAAGTGCCCACGCATGTCTTCAAAAATTTATGCTATATATTTAAACTAGGATTTTACCTTTAATTTATTCTATTTTAGTTTAAAGATCATATAGAGGTTATTGCAATTCGAATTGTAACTATTTATATAAAAAAATGTGTTGATAGCGGGTTTTGCAGAATAATGAAAATGTCTGTTCTTTAGATGTAAATGTTATGTTAAACTAAGTTTTTAACACATAAATCATTGGTCTGCAAACGCGTTCCCTTCTATTTTGACGTGCCCAGATAACCACATGTATGTATGTCTGTATCAAGGTCAATTGCAGCATTAGGAGACTGAAAGTGAGATTCTTCTCTTGATTGAATGGTGAATCAAGCCACTCGTTTACTGCATCTGTATTACGTACATACATCATCAAATGTCCTTAAATGCCAATATGTATTTATTTACATATATGTACATGCATATATGAGAATAACTGTGTATATCCATGCTGTCATGGCTACACCTACCATTCGTGCACTCCCTGTACCTTTCGCGAATTTAGAGTTATTGCCTTATGGGAGGCAGCTTGGCCTTGGATTTCAATGAACTTTTCGAACCATATACTTACATATAAATGAATGTATAAGCCAAAAACAAAGTTTCAAAATGTGAACATGGATTTTGCAGTCCAATAATATCCTCGCCCTCGGCGCGTGCAATGTCTTTGATTGATTGGCGTTTTAAATGCGATATCTGGGCGCTGTTGTGTCGATGAAGTTTCTTGGACATGAATCCTTGGCAAGAGTCTGTGTTTGCCATCGTGTATCTACACATGTACGTAGACAGTTTGCTTACCTAAATGAGGGAGTATCTGTTTTGGGCAAAGAAATTTGATTCTAGAATGTCCTAAAAAATGTTTGGCCATTTAAGTTACTATCAAAAGATAGAAAAAAAAACGTGTACATGTAAGGCATTTGGATTGGTGTCACTTTTGCATTGAATTTGAAGTTTGAAAAATTGTCTGCACTTCAAAATACCTTTCTTATATTAAACGAGCAATTCTTGTAAATATATATATATATATCCCTAGCGTTGTCGGGAGTGGCTCTAAAGATTTTGATGAAATTTTGTACAGAGATAATGTAATGGATTTTAAGATTATCTAAATAGGCACTATCTCCGATAAAACTCGTATAAGGTTGCCACCTATTCGAAATTAGTTGCAAATTAATTGAAACATCATAATATTGGTATCAAATGGAAGGTATTTTAAAGATCCCTAATTCAAAAATNATTAAAAATATTTTTAATAGGTTTGCCACTTATTTTGAATCGCATATTTATTTCATTTTTTGTTTAGAAAAAAAGGTAAAGTATTACTATTCATGGGTACCAAGAGAAGATTCTTAAACAATGCTTTTTCGAAATACAAGATGTTTTCCCTTATTTTCGACTCTGCACAATTTATCTAAAATATTTCACCTAAAACATTCACTTAGACTAAAAGAAAAATTAAAATAAGTGTATAAGAAAATTAACATTACGCTATCCCTACTTTGAATGAAAAATGTGGACTTTGCAATTTTTGTTATATATGTGTCATATGTGTATATACAAATACATATGTAGGTCATACGACCGTAATAAATAAATAAATAAATTGATTCGAAACCTAAAACTACTCGTACTCATCGCTTGACGGCAACTGGCTT
>NW_016175545.1:0-9937 GCF_001687245.7 Rhagoletis zephyria
AACATAGCCCCCATACCTTAAGGTAAGACGTATTCTACGTCAATAAATAGTGTTCTACTCCGAGTTACCACCATCTGAAGCTGAAAAACGTCTTCACATGTTTAAAAAAAAAAATTAAAAAAGTATTTTTTCAACTTATTCACATTTTATTAGGTGGATACTGACATTTCAAACATTAGCTCTGATCCAGTACTCCATGAATTTACAGGATTTTACACGAACTTGCAGGAAAAATGTTTCCGTACTCCAAAATCCTGGAAATGAGAGCGACTTTTGGAGAGTTGTGTAGAGAATGAAGTTGCAAGATTTTACCCGAACTTTTTCTTCTGGTAAAATCATGAAAAGTGTCAAGCAATCACTGGTTGATTTTTACAGGAAAAATGGATTTTTTGTTCCCGTACTTTTTATTGTTACTTACTTTTTACTCTCACTTCAGAGAGTAATTTTGCTGTTTGACAGTTTTACAGGATTTTTCGGATCAGAGCTATTAATCTTACAGTTGTGTATGTATTCAAAAAAGGCGGGTGTCAACATCAAGCTTCTCACATCTCTGCAATGTGCAATAGCACGCACCATTTTCGAAAACGAAATTCAGATTTCTGCCATATATAATAGGATTAGGGGACAACTACTAAAATTTACGAATATGCCATGCCTTGGTACTGACATTTTGACTATGTAGTGGTTGGACTCTGAAATTAAATGAGCTCTGCATTACTAATTTTTTGTAAATAAACTATATATGTATGTATGTTTAATAATATTGTGTAAATTGTCCACATTAATCATTGAGCTACAATCGAGATAGTCTGGACCAGAATATTCTACAATCAGTTTGTAAAGAATCACCCATGTATGTACGTACATACATATGAACATTTGTAATTAAAGAAATATGCAATTAAACTTTACTTGCATTTTGTAATAAGTTTTAAAGAAAACTTATGCAAGTGGGACGGACCTCTTTGTATCGCTAAAATGTCCACGTCATTCCTTACACTAAAAAAAAAAGTCCATTGCACACGGCTGCTCTGAATCCAAAACGTTCACGCGGGGAGAGTTGCTAGACGCCGTAGCGATATCGTCCACGCCTATGGCTGGCTTATCAACTTTCAGTCATTTTAATCCGCCATATTTATTATTAAGGTCACTAGTACGGGGAAATCGTCGTCGCGATGATAAGTGACGCGTTTATGTATGTATATAGAATTCTGAAATGTACCCTGTGGGGAAAATCTCTAGTTCTGAACTGGTGCGCTTCTAGTACATTTAGACCCACTACTGGTTCGCGATAAATCTCTTTTGCATGCAAGCAACTGGCGAATTTAACATGGCGATGTCCTAGGAAGTGTCAATTGCCCCCCGCTGCATCCCTTTTTCGATAGTTCCGAACTAGTCCTAAATTCTATAGTTCCGAACCAGTTCTAAAATCGACAGACGAAAGAAAAAAGTATCATGATTTTTCAATCTTTTTGGTTCTTCCGTGTGTGCGATTTTAAGTTATTTTGGAAGAAATGTGTTTTCAATTTGAAATTAAATTTGTTTGAATGATTGTAAGAAATGTACGTTTACATACCTTTCGCTGTAGCTGAGTTTGCAGAGGTGCTCGCTGTTATTTCTTAGATTCCAGACTGTCCCAAGATGTTAAAATGTTAACTCAAATTTTAGTTTTGTATTACCAAGCTATGAAAAAGAAAGACAATTGCATGATGTTTAGGGCATAATAAAATAGTAAAATCATTAGCCATGTCATCTATTGAATGAGCTCATTTAAATAGTACTTATCGATGGCTATTTGCGATTTTATCACTTCTTCGTCACTATTGGTAGTTATCAAAGCGATAGTAACTCATTTCACAAAAACAAAACAAAAACATTTCTGTCGCCTTTCTCTCTTCTTAAGAGGTACTCCGACGATTTTTACTCTTTAAAGTTTTAAGAATTAACAAGCCAAATCTTGAAAGCTCAATCAAGTAAAATTGTATTTTTCGTTTCAATTTTGTTTTTTTTTCAGTTAAACAAGTTTTCGAATAACAAATAATAAAATTACGTTTAGATTTTAAACAGATGCGTTATTCGATTTATTATAGTTGTGTTTGTTTAGAAATTATCCAGTAACTTTATTTCTAAGAATTCGCTCTCATAGAAAAAATTTGCAAAAAGTATTCGAACGCTGTTCCAGTAATAATTTGCAAGTTTCATGAACAGCTGATAAATGGGATGTTTATTCGCAGAAAATTCCTAATAAAACAATAGGGGTATTCTCTAAATCTTGCAAAGCCATTGCCCGTAGCACGGATTGCAAGGATTGCCTAACTTGCAAACACACAACAACAAAATACATGGGAAACAACATTTCCTATCGCTGCAAACTGTGCAACGTCGAAACCCATGTATATGTTTTGCAAAATGGCATAGCAAGATAAATTCGACCCTGTGCTAGTTGATTTGTTGTTGGAATTGCTAGATATTTCTCTCATTCCTCTCATCTCGCTCACTTCATTTTTTTTTGCTGTCTCTTATTATTGTATTTGATACATAATATCACTGCTTGCTACCCATGCATGCTACCACTTTGCAATGGGGTGCTCTCGTACTCTTCGAAATTTGGAATAGTATTTTTGCATTTCATGCAATCCGTGCATCGTGCAAGACGTCGAGAATACCCCTAATATATTTTATATTTAAATAGGTTTATTTTGTGAATTTCCACAATAACAACCCACAAACAGTTTCCTTATTAGTTTAAATCTCATCCAGCAACATGCGATCAGCTGTTTTTCGTACTCGAAAATTCTTACAAGTAATAATTTTTTTCCAGTAAAATCCAATCTGTCATTTTTCGCTCTCTCAATTTCCCCTACTTTGCAAGT
This sequence comes from Rhagoletis zephyria, assembly GCF_001687245.7. Lineage (NCBI taxonomy): Eukaryota > Metazoa > Arthropoda > Insecta > Diptera > Tephritidae > Rhagoletis > Rhagoletis zephyria. Next base: position 2,874 of record NW_016175545.1, read on the forward strand.
TTTTGCGTACGAAAACGCCAAAACATGAAAATTCGTTAAAACTTTTACTGGATTTTAATGGAAATGAGTAAACAAACGCAATTTATGTTAACGCCTTTTTACCATACATTTTTGGAACTGCTTTTTAAAATGTTTAGTTGGAATTTCATAAAAGGTATGTAAGTGCGCTTGAGCTAGCAATCTAAGCTGAAAGCAGGATGAAAANATGGAAATGAGTAAACAAACGCAATTTATGTTAACGCCTTTTTACCATACATTTTTGGAACTGCTTTTTAAAATGTTTAGTTGGAATTTCATAAAAGGTATGTAAGTGCGCTTGAGCTAGCAATCTAAGCTGAAAGCAGGATGAAAATGACGTAAGTAACTCTGCAGATGTGGTTGCAAGCTCAGTAGTACCCCGAATTTCCTATTAAGTTTTATTAAAAATTTAACCAACAGAAGATTCTTCTTTAACACTTCAGCCTTTATCGCACAAGTTACTGTCATTTCTATCGATATAGTTCCTAATTGCTGTATCGCTTTTGTGTCATAAAGACGTGACGTCTTGGTGGAACAGTTCTTCCCGAGAGCGGATTAAAATTCGAAAAAATAGCGATTTCATCGGCGACCATTTTCACGGAAATGTCGTGTCGGATTAGTAACTTCCGCAATTATTATTAATTAGCAATATTTATTAAAAGTAGTATTATTTATATCGGTCAAGCCAAGTCTATTCTGTCCTTAATTAATTAACTTTGTATTTATTTTTTTTATATATAAACTTCAAAAACCTCTGCCACTCAGCGCCACACTTGATATTTTTTTTTTGATGAAAGCCCATTTCTTGTAGCCTGAAATAATTAGAGGATTCCCTTAAACTCGCAAAGTCTTAAACTGTGTAGAACTCGTAAGTTTACGAAACTTTTTTGGAAACGCCCCCTTTGCGAAAACTGTGAAGCAATTTTTGTTTCGTAGTATTTTCAATAACATCCCGCCATCTTGTCTCTATCAATCTTGGCTAAAATACAATTAAAAATGCCGAAAATTATCAGAAAACCTAACCTACAGTAAGTGGATGAAATTAATTCATTTTATTCGCTTATTATTAGCCCTCATCTTTTGTTAAACGAGATGCAAAAGAACGCTCCAACTCGGCTAACATTGTTATGGCCGCACTGGAATAGCCTGTCATTTAAAGAGAAGGAGAAACGAAAACGGATTGGAATTATTGTGATTTCTGTCACAAAATATTTGTTACTCGGGCTTTGTTGTTTTTAATAAAAATGGATCGACTTCACCATAATGTTTATTCAAAATATTTTATGAGGTGTCCTTATTTAATAAATTTACAAAAATTTCATTTTTTGTTAACAAGGTTTTCTAGTAGCAACAATTTCTTTGCTTCTATTTCGCGGTCTTCTTCCCACTTCTGTATTAGCATTTCTTTCATTTTTTCTTCATACATATATCTTTTTTTCAGCTCTAGCTTCTTCGCGAGACGAACGCTTTCTGGCCACGCCTAATCTAGATGTTGTCAGGTCTGATGTGGATGCAGTTGATGCTGATGTAGGCGCAGTTGATCCTGATGTGGTTGGAGTTGTAGCTGATGTGGTTGGAGACGGGGCTGGGGTGGATGCAGTTTAAGGCGATGGGAGAGGTGACGCACTATGGGCTAAATCACATTTTTTTTTGTTTAAAATCTAATATAACGAGAAGGAAAAGAGCTAGCGCAATAATTTTTTGTGTGAATAAAGTTCAAGTTATGTCTGTTAAAGGAAAACTAAAGCGAACGTCAACACGCTTTACTTGAGGGGTTAAAATGAGGGGCGAAGTTGACCATGTTCAAAAAATTTATGACCTTTCGATTTTCTTTTTGCTGTATCTCAGAGGCGAATCACGATATCGATACAATTTTTTAAATAGTAGTAAATGAAATGTACATTAAGAAAAGGCTTATTAGAATACCATCAACCCCTAAATTCAGGGTTGAAATAAGGGGTGAATGGCTAAAACCCAGAAAATTCACTGAAAAACCTTATAAAGTGTTTTCATAGGTGCCGAAAACGATTCCTATAATTACTTCTGCAAGGATTGATTTATTGGGATATCATCAACCCTTCATTTGGAGGTTAAAATAACGGGTAAGTTGCTGAAAACAAGAAAATTCATGACGTCGACGAATCATCGTCCAACATTTCCAAAGGTCCAAGCTTCGTTTCGCATTTTCTTCCATAAAGACATGAATTTCTTAAAAAGTAAGAAAGTTTGATGAAAATTTATTGAGTCTTCCTATATTTTTTATAAAATTTCACATTTTAACTTTTGTGCTTTTGGTGATAGCATGAACAATACTTTTATGGAAAATTAGCATAAAGATTTTAGCCTAATAAATTTTGAATCTTTAAAGAAAATCAACATGTGAACGCTTGTTTGAGTTACTGTGTAAATTCTTGTACTACAAAGATCAATTTTGTTAAACACCCCATGAATTCAATGCAAGTACAGTTATTACCACGTTTATATCAACTCATTTTTTTGTTTTAAGTTAAGATATAGCTTAAATTCAGCCGTACCATAGCTACAACCTTTTAATAAAAATCTATTTATTTTATAAAAACAATTTGTCGGTGCATACATTTTTAAAATATAAACCTGGGAAATTAAGCGTTATCGTATAGTAAAATATTGTAGAATTTGTACCTTTAGAAAATACAAATACATGTGAGGTCAGCGTGGTTAATGTCGGATGTCAAAAAGTTGCAATGACTTTTTGAATGAGGCTAACAGTAATGAGAGTACTAAGTTTGGATGAAATCGGTTAGGCGGGTACACAAATTTCATGATAATTGGGCTTGACCACGACGATTTGAAAAAAATGTATCAAATACTAAATTTTTTGCTTAAATTTCGCTCTATATATCAATTTTTAGTAATTTGGCTGCAGTAGTTCTTTACATATCGTAGTTTCCGTTTTTTCCAAAAATACCGTTATTTGGAAGGCAAGCGCAGTTTTGATCCGATTTTACCCCTTTTCATTACCAACCTAGCCAGGACAAAGAGTAACAAGTGTAACAAATTTTATTACGAAATATTATTTAGTTTCCGAGTTTTGACCGTTGCTCCATACAAGCTGAACCACTGTGCATCCGTCGCAAAAAGTTGATTTATTTTTTCAAAATCTCAATAAAACTATAATGGTTTTATTTCCATTTCCAGTTCGATATAAAGCCATACAGAAATTATGATTTTATTTTACATCCAATCGCAGAGGGACATAAAGTCACTAAGGCCTTATTGCATAACTTAAAAATATTTGTTTGCAACCTTTACTCTTACAACTACGAGAAATAAATCTTTGCATACAAATATAAAATTATCTGCAATTTCTTTCTAACATATGTAGTATGAGGGTTAAAAGTGCCATAAATTTCGAAAGGTTTCACATAAAAAATTAACTGCAAATAAGATACATATATCAATTAGTAATGGTCATTATGGAAGTTTGGTGTCCTAACAACTGAGACCCAAAACTCAGCGCATACGTATGTATGTATTTCCAAAAATCCAGGGATGCTCGTTATGATTATGAAATTACACATATTTATGCACATCTTTCGGTTACTGCCAAACAATGGAAATGATTCTACAAAGTGGTACTAAATAATATTTCACGCTTTAATAAGGCCAACGTGCACCGGCTCGCAAATGTGCCACAAGCACGTGAAATTCACGGCAAAATGACCCAAAGCCTACNATATTTCACGCTTTAATAAGGCCAACGTGCACCGGCTCGCAAATGTGCCACAAGCACGTGAAATTCACGGCAAAATGACCCAAAGCCTACATAGCTCTTACAACTCTCACAACATTGCAGTATATGGAGCATTAATTCAAATCCAAGTATTAACTGCATGTGTTTCTGTAATTACAAGCAAACGGTAAATGATGGACCAAGAAGTCTCATATGCGCGCCACTTTTATTAATACGGTCAATTTGGTTCGTCAAAAGCGCACGTACATATGTATTTATATACATACATATGTATATATACACATACAGATCAGGGTTGTTGCGAATATTCGCCTTCGCTTTCGAAGCTTTTATTTTACACATTCGCATTCGCAATAATCAATGCCGAACTTTTGCGAATTAGAATGTTGTGCAAGTGCACTGATGAAGCGTATACGTATGTACATATGTATGTACATATGTACCTCGCAAAAAAAAAATTACAAATTGTAGCTCTGCTTATAAAAAATGTGGGTGACTTTTGAAAAAAATCCCAAGGCTTGGATTCGATTCGGTTGGCAGCGCGCGACTTTGAAAACAGAATTTCATTCAAAATTTTAATTCCTGGAAAGTAACAATATGATGGACACATCTATGTACCTTTGCATTTAAAGTACCAGTTCTGTCAAAATAGGCGGTAGATTGTAAGTGACGGTTGGTTTTTGATCTGTCTTTTGTTCACTTTAAGGAAAATGCCGGAACGGAAAACCCAAAATTTTTACTTTGCATGAAAAGTATACAATTTTGTATTTATACATGTACGTTATTTCTTTAGTACTTAAAAATCTTATATTCCGATAAAACAGACACTCGGTTATAATGAGCAATTTGACGCGGTGCCGTGGAGTCCATTATAACCGGATTGCACTGTACTGTCGTAGAAGAAAGAATTATATATGAATTACAACAACTACAATCGAAAAACACTGATTACGATACAAGTTCTCCAAATTCGGAAACAGCCAAAAGAATGAGAATGAGGAATTCTTTGGAAAAAAACTTTACAAAAAAACTGAAACGTCTGGTTGGGCTAGTAAGCGGTGTTGAAAGAACGATTGAACTACAACCTTACAAGGTAGGCAATGATAATAAACCTCCCTAAAGAGATATTAATAGGTATTCTGACGGGTCACTGTAGACTAACATCTAAATTCATACAAAATAAAGAAGACTTTAACTGCTTTATAAGTAGAAAATTTGTATGAAAATTTCACGTTATAGAGCTCTTTGAATGTTTTTTGTTTTTTATGAATAAGTTCATAAGAAGTTGCCTGCATAAGCTGAGGATGTGGTCGAACGACCCATGTCGCTTGAGGACCCAATAGACTTATTGCCGCCATGCTTACCCCTATACCACATCTATTTATCTATCTATCTACAGAGTTCATTTACCTAATTATTTCTTAAAATTACTTGACATCCGCATCTGCGGATATTTAAAATTGCACAATCGCAACGTCCCTAATAGCGATGTAATAAAAATCTGCTTTTAGATGTATCACAAATTGGTTGCATTGGGCAGGTCGGCCGGTTCACATCACTTAATTGTTCGGGCATTTCGAATGGAGCACCACAGATTGCACTGGTCACTCATTAAATTACTATAATCCACTTCATATTAATTGCCTTGATTTAACCACTGCTTATGACTCGCCCAACATCCGTGGTACAAATATCCTTATTCTTCATAATATAAGGATGTATAATATACATGCATTGTATATATACTTATGTATGTGAGCACATACTATATATGCACATTAGGGTGGTCCTTAAAAATCAAATGAACTTTTTTTCAGTCTCACCCCTCAATCCCATATAAATTTTGGTCCCGATTGGAGATGGTTAAGGAGTGTCGCACAGGGGGCAAAGTTCAGATTCCTCTATAGAGACTCAAAAAATTGAAAATAGTTTTTTCATTTAATACCCAAAATCGATACTACTAAAGTCTAAGATATCACATACCGATTGCAGTCGGTTAAGACGTAGGGTAATCTGATGTTTGACCCCTGTGCAACACGCCTTAACCGACTCCAATCGGGGCCAAAATTTATATATCCTATCTTCGACTAAAGTATTGTCGATTTTGGATATTGGATGAAAAAAAAAATTCATTTTAGTTTTTTGAGTCTCCAAAGAGGAGTCTGAACTTTGACCCCCCCTCCCCCGAAACGACCTAACCTTCTCCAATCGGGACCAAAATTTATGTGTGATATCTTCGACTATAGTGGCATCGACGTAGGGGTTGATGCTTAGGAAATCTGATGTAAACACTTGTTTCCTACATTTAAGGACCACCCTAATGTACATACCTACATACATACATACATATGTATATGTCAATCAGGAAACTTTTATTGTAATTATTTTTGGAAGATTGCCTACTTCGCACGAGCAATTTTTGCTCATTAACGTCGTCCATTCATGCTTATTTCCACTAGAAATCATTCGTTGATTATTGCGATCAACATCCAAGAATACACATTAGGTCCACTAGCGGAAAACTAGAAGACAAACCAGTTCCATTTGCGAATAAACTCGACTGCCTAATATTTATTATAAGGATTTGAGTCATTTTTGATAGACCCGATATGGTCCAAAAAACGATTTTTGGTAAAGAAAAACAACTTACCAGTATGACAACTTTCGCTCCTAAGGTCCAAATGAGTCGCTCCTGATAGCAAAATACAGGGTGTACCAAATGACACCTGCCAATTTCACGCAGCAGGTCCATAGTTTGCCTAACAGTGTGCGCAATCGCTCCATCTTGTTGGAACCACAAATTAGGATGCTGCTCTGCCGTTGGCCGCAAAAAGTTGTCAATCCTTGTCCTGTAAGAAGCCCCAGAAATCGTTTCTGGCGTTTCATCCTCATTCTCGAAGAAACATCTGAATGGGTGTAACTGGTGCTGGTGCTGGTGCCCTTGGATTCTCAGGGCGCCACACTCTACAGTTTTGCTGGCTGACATAACCATTTAAATGGAAATAGGTTTCATCCGACATCAAAACATTACCTAAAAATCAATTTGAGAATGTGAAATAACACAAATTTACATTATTTAATTTCTCGTTGAGCAATAAGATCAACTTTGAAACATAACAATTTTAGTAATAAAGCAAAATAGTGCACATATGTAGGTAGTCACCCAGTTACATTTGACTAAAAGTAGTGCATGAACAAGTTAAATGGACGGATTTGTAAATATAAAATTTTGAAAGTGTCCAGCGTCGCGGCGGTCCGCGTTAGAAGTCTAAGGGCGCGAACAGAGTGGCCGCTTGTTGCCGAGCCGAGCCGA
>NW_016175546.1:0-9937 GCF_001687245.7 Rhagoletis zephyria
TTTTTATTTATTGAATTTTATATATTGAATTTTATTTTATTACTTATTTGTTTTATTCTTTATGCAATTTAATTTAATTTTTAAGTAATTTTTAAATCTTTAATTTATTATATAATTTAATCTTTTTGTTTATTATTATATAATTTAATCTTTTTGTTTTAGTTAATTCTTTTTAACCAATTTTTTATCTTATTTAATTGTTTTATTTAATTCAATATCCTTTTCAACTTTATGTGTATTTTATTCTCTTTTGTATTTAATTAACTTTTTATTTTTCACTTTTTCGACTTTTTTAATGTTTTTTTTTAATTATTATGTAATTTGATTGCAATTAATTAATTAAGTTTACTTTTTAATTTAATTCTATTTTAATTTACTTAACTTTATTTTATTACTTTTTCTTTTCATTTGTTATTTTGTTTTATGTAATTTATTAAATTTCGTAATTTTTTAACCTATTTTATGTGTTTCATTTTTAATTCTTCTGTACATGTATGTATTATTTTATTTATATCGAACCCTAACCGGAAAAATAACAAAAGCCGTGTTTCTTTTTCAATTTTATATTTTTTTAAGCAGAAATATCGCTAGAGGATCTAAATGCATTTCTGCATCAAAAAGAAAATTTTGAAAAATATGTCACCTACGTAATTTTAGCGGTTAGAGTTCGGTATGTTCTTTTTATTTGTGTTTTTTTAATATTTTTTTAATACTATTTTTTTTTAGTTCAACATCCTTTTCAACATAATTTTTATTTTATCCTTTTTTGTATTTAATTTATTTTTTACTTGATCGAATTTTTTTAAATATTATTTTAATCTATTTAATTATTTTTTATTATATTTCACTTTGTTTGCGTTATTCATTTGATTACATTTATTTACTTAATTTTATTTCATATGTTTTATTTAATTTAAATTAATTTCATTTTATTTTTAAGTTTTTATTTAACTTCTTATACCATTTAATTAAATATTTTATATATTCTATTTATGTAATTTTGTAATCCTTTTAACATGCACTATATCTACATGTATTGTTTTCGTATTTCGTTTTATTTTGTGTTTTTCATAATCAAGATTTTTGTTTAATTCAATATCCCTCATGGCTTTATTTTTATTTAATCATCATTTGTATTTAATTTTTTCTTTACTTTATCGTTTTTTTTTTGTTATAATATTCAATTTATTTTTGTATTTTATCACAATTTGTATTGTTTAAGATTTTAATTTGATTATTTTTATTTAGTTTTTACTTGTTTTATTTTTTAAATAAAATTTTTTTGCTTAGTTTTCTTTTATTACCGTTTCATTTCATTTTTTATTTCTTTTTATTAATTTTTAAGCCATTTTAATTATTGTTTTTTTTTTGTACTTGTATGTATGTACCTATGTGTTATTTCATTTAACCTTTTTATCTCATGTTATTTTTTTATAATTTTGTCTTACTTTTATTTTAATTTTATTTTAAGAAATAAAGTTTTCGGATTTATTTTAATTTTATTCTATTTTGAATTAATTTTGTTTACTTCATTGACTTCTTGTAATATTAGGTACATATTTTATCCAATTTAGTTTTATATTTTATCTCATTTGCATCAATCTATTAAGCTATTAATTTCTTTTAATTTTAAACTTCATTAAACTTTTTTATTTTAGTTTGTTTAATTTAATTTATATACTTTTATAAATATAAAACTTTATTAAAATCTATTTTTTTAACACATTTTTTTCACCGCCTACCTTTTGATTTTCTACAGGGTTTCTTTTGTCACTTCAGTCAGTGTTTTACTGAAATCATATTTACACGTGAAAAGCGTTTGGATTTTTTACTTCCACTGCCTTTGTTTTTCATTGCCTTCGCGTGAGGTCAATTGTCAGCTAATGGAGAATTGTACATACAGTGAAACCTTGATATAACGATGGTGAAGGGGTTAGACAAACGCTTCATTATAATAATAGTTTCGTTATTTTTATAGAAAATCAAAACCCCTATGGGAGGTTCTATGAAAAAGTGAACCTTAGAGTAAAAATTACTAATATTATTATTTTTTTTTTTAACTAACAAACGTGTGAATAGGACATTTCTAAACTTCTTGAATCAACCAAAAAATAACAAATTAAAGCTTTAACTATTTCTACTAGGAACGAACTACGCATGCCCGTAATCTCTTCATGTTGATTTTACGTATTTCATGCAAAATAAATGTAGGTACTCACCAAAAACCCAGCTAATTTGGACAATTAGTTTCTTTTTTATTTAAATTCATATTCAAAAACTACATTGTTGTACAAGAAGAAGCGCTCGGGGTTAAGTGACTTTTTGACCAGAATTTCGTATTTTTTTATAATAAAGTAATAATTTTTGTGCAAGTTTTAGCTTTGTTAGTATTCGTTGTTCTTTTTTTATTTCAAGATATCAAGTTCACACAGGAAAGTGAAATGAATTCGCAGAGTTTCTGTAAACTAGATCTGCTCCAAAAAGCAGGTTCTTTTCTTGGTGCCACCCGTGACAGAAGAAATAAGTCAGATTTTTCCCATATAAAAATAAGTTGAAATTTTTTTCGTATTTGGTAATAACTCATATAAAAGAGGGTGAATTAGGTGTAGCTTTATTAAAATGTATAATTGTTAAGTACTTTATACTTAAATTTAAAAAAAAAGTAAATGTTTATTGTACAAATGTCCCACCCGTGACGGTGGAATGCCCCTTATGCAACGAAAAATGAAAAAAAATTCGCAAAAATTCGTCATATAAATATATAGTTCGGGGTTTTGTTTTTTGCGGACTCTAACCCTCAAAATATTTAGAATTCATTATGTATGCGTTTGAGTTGAGACTTCGTCGTATAAAGGCTTTTGCCAACGGTTTTTTTTTCAAAATTTTGTTTTTTAACCAGAAATGCATCTAGATACTGCAGCAACCTTTCTGCATAAAGAAGAAAATGAAAAACAAATAAGTAATTTTTAAGCAAAAAACAAAATCAACATCAATTCTAATATCAAAATTTAAGAATATCGTTAATTTCTTCATAATACAATGATCGAACCTAAACCAAATTAGTATGGGACCACTTCTGAGGTACCACCTTTCCTTAAAAAAAAATTAAAAGAAAAAAATTGATGTATTCCGAAGGTTTTCATGCTCAAAACTTCTTCGTTATATTTATGGAGCGTTTTTGTATGGAAAATTTCGCAACAACTAGGTAGTTTCAGGGGACTCGGCAAATATTTTGTTATATGTATTAAGTTTTTCAATTGATCAGGGTTCGTTATAACGAGGTTTTACTATATGTAATTATAAACAGTTACAAACATACTATCCACACAAATTATTAATTTAAAACCTTAGTATGGCTGTACATATATACATACATACATATGCGTGTAAAAAATATTTTTATACTTTTCACAGCTCAATGCTTTTAAATAATTTCATGAACAACTTTTTGATGCTTTTGTTGTTGATAACGATTGTTGCTGTTAAATTATCTAATAACATTTTTAGTTACTTATGGTTCATTGCCAATGGCAAAATAAAGTTCAATTATAAATCGTTTAAACTAAACGTTCAAAATAACTGTGTTTAGAACAAATAAATGCCGATAAATTTGATACCACAAGCGGCAGTAGAGGTTTCATGGAGTTTCTTTTTCTTCTTCTTAATTGACACCACAACCATTTGTAGATTTGGATTGAGACCAAAAACTTACATTTGTCTGGATTCTTCTTCACCAAACGCGCTACCTGCGTTGCTATACAAAGCGCACTTTGGACATCTGTTACCAAATTTCCATTTTCATCTCTGCAGGAACAAGCCTCTGTCCTGAGAGCATATTTTTGCTCAAGGTACAACTTTCATCTATTACAGCGTGACAATTATGATTCTGAATTCTTTAATTAGGGAAACCTAAGTGGAGTTGTGAATGTTTAACTGCTAGTGACTGGTACCACTACCATGTTGAGTGTCGCGGCGAACTCTATCAGGCCCTCGACCATTGCCCTCAAAGCGTATAATATGCAAAACACAAAATGTTCGCATGCGCACGATTCTTACTACCTAAAAACCATCTAGGACGACCATAGAGAATATGTCAATAATGGAAAATTTGAATGCACAAATCTTTAAATCCTCTGATAAGTGGAAAGCTGTACAGATGATGCGTCAGTATCGGTGCATACGATGGTTCCGAAGGAAGGACTTGGGAATTAGGTTAGGTTTAGCGTCTCGCACACAAGGTCACATTCAAAGTTTTTTCCGGGATGATGCCCGTGAAGAAGGAACCTGTCATGAGTACTGCTATGACAGCTGCACCTACGTATTCTCCACAAACCACTCTCCCCGTGGAACTACCATTCAAGGCACTAACTAGAGCTGTAGCAAACCGTATGTAATCGTTGCTAAGTATAGGTTATGACCAAATCTATTCAGATACGATAAGTACCGTGACCTTAGAGAAACCAGATTAAATGAAAACTGGAATCTCTATCAGACATATTTCAGCGCTTTTTCAACGTTGCGGATGAGCTTGAGTCGTCCCATCGTTTTTGCCACATTTTCATAGAGCGAGGTGTTTCTTCTGCAGCTAATATTCTTCATGTTAGACTATAATTGTTTTGGTACAGGCGATAATATATTTCCTTAATCTCTTTTGCGAGTTGTCAACTGCGATCAGTCCGTTGATTACAAAGGATGCTGCGTGTAGCGGTCCGACAATAGACCCACGAACACTGTAGTCTGCAGAGACCCCATAGCTCTAGTACTTTTGCTTGTGGTGTGATAGATATGTATGTGCTACCAGCCCGCGGTATTAAACGCGTTCTTACCGTTCAGAGTAAATGCAGCGCAGCACTCTTTTTCCCTTCGCGCCACCTTTTGCTTTTGATGCCTTCTTGGGCTATGTCGACCACGGATTTAATTGTGTCTATGGTCGACTGGGATTTTCTGAAGCCAGGCCAAATTGGTACGCCGATAGAAAACCATCTGCGATCATCATCAGCCTGTTGTAGATAATTTGTTAAAGGATTTTCTTTAGCGAATTGGCCTTCATTGCACTCTATTTTTTCATGTTCACATTACTCATAAGAAACTTATGTATGTATATATAGCAGAGCTGATAAAAAAAGATGAACTACCTGGCGTCCTAATAAAATATATGTAAATGCTTTAGATTACAAAGCTTGTGGGCATTTTTATTAATTTTTCATTAGATTAGTTATACAAAAAAACTATTTTTACCTGCACTTAAAATGCCAATAGAGATTTTTCAACTTCAGTGGAGCAAAAAAATATGCAATAAAATTGGAAGAAATCTACAACATGACCGAAATTTTTGTGCTGGCAAATATTTATAATTTTATTGTATGTACATATGCAAGTACATTAGCGTGAATCACTCTCCATATAAAAAAAATTTATTTGTTAGTGAGTGACTGACTGAGTGAGTTTGTAAGTATGTTTGTTGCTCATTCACGGTAAATTTTTCACAAAGATAAGTTAGGTCCTGGGTTAACATAAATAACAAATGGGATATTCTTTGAGAGAGTTGCCACCCTCCTGAAAAGTTAAAATCAATTAATTTATGGGTTAAATAAAATATTGCAACAATGTGGTTGAAAAATGATTGATTTCTAAATAAGAGTGTTGTTACCCGAAAAGTTAAAATAAATTTAATTAACAAGGAAATATTTGTATATGCGTATGGGCTTGAGAAAACTTTTTTCGAAAATGGTTTTTAAGTGAGTGGTCATCCCTTTTGGAGTACAAAATAAATTTGATGAATGAGTTAAATTAAATATTTATATGGAAATCAAATCAGCGAGGAGTTGAAGAAAGCTTCATTTTGAAAACATTTTTGAAGAGTGTTGCTATCTGTTTGGAAATTCAAAATCAACTTGAAAAACAAGTCAAATTCACTTTTGTAATATGGGTGTCAAACAAGAGAGGCTTAAATAAGCTTTAATTCTAAAATATTTTTCAAGGGGATTTTGCCTCCTGTTTGGGAAGTGAAAATGAATTTATGTAATTTACAAGGTGAATTACATAGTTATTTTATATGAGCTTCAAAGGAGAGAGAAGCAAGAAAGTTCTATTTCAGATATGTATATTTTAAACGAAAGTTGCCATCTGGTTAGAAGTTTAAAACAAATTCAATTAACAGGTTACATAAATTAAATATATGTGGGTGTCAAACGAGAGAGGTTAAAAAAATACTTATTTCGAAAATATTTTTGAAGAGAGTTGCCACCTATTTCGAAACTAAATTCAATTTAGGTTAGCTAAATTTTATTTTTTAATATAGGTCACAAACATTGCATTAGCATTCTGTTCAACAGATACAGACCTTTTATGCTTAGGCTCTTCTTTGTATCATTTGAGGTGAGTTTTTAGAAAAAAAATATTTAAAAAACAAATTATTATAAAAAACATGATTTTTGGAGATGTTTTCAAATGCTCACCTAAATAGTAATATTTTTACGAAATATTTTGGCGGAAGTCTTTAAATGTCATACATTTTATAGCTCCTGTGTAAAAAAATGCGACTTTTTTGGCGAGATACCCTAATGAATGTACATATTGTTTATGAATGCAAGCTTTTACTGACGAACGCATATAAGCATCATATGCACACTGCTAGTGTTTTCCCATGTCAGCGTCCATTTCCATTTACTCTGACATATTTCCTATGTTCGCTCGCTCGTTCGTTTTGAAATTTGCATAACACTTGAAAATATTCACCTCTGCGCCAGAAAAATCGGGCATGGAAAATGTTTATTGAGTTTGACACACAACATTTTCGCATAATAAAAACAATAATAGTAAAAGTGGGAGCAGAAGCTATCAAGGATTTGTGGGTATGTAGTTGAGTGTCTATGTTTGTATGTGCGGCCGCGTGACAACAGCTCTACAAGAAAGATGAACTCAAAACAAAAGTGGAGCACGAAAAAATTTTCAATTTCACATTTACAAGCAATACATATGTGTATGTGCGATATATGTATGTATGTACATAACTGTGTATCGGAATATTTAAAAATTTATATTTATACTCAGTTAACTGCAACCGCATATGTATGCATACAAGTGTGGGTGTTGAGGTCGCTATGTTAACCCATTTAAATGCCCAAAAATACTATACAAAATGCTTACAATTGCTTATGTACATAGGTGTGTATGTAGGTTTATACATAGTATGTATTTATGTCAACTCAACGAATGTGACAAATATGCATAATGTGTGAAGCATTTCCAGAGTTCCAGAGCCTAGCCGAAATGTGCGCCAGTCATTTGTTGCACCGGCCAACCTTCCACGCGGACAGTCAACGGTTAAGCCATTTCAGTCAGTCAACCAACCGACCAACCAACAGCCAACCTCCCAACCTCCCAACCAAGCAGCCTACAACCTTACCACACTGGCAGTTAGTCAGTCAAAGAGTCAAAACAATGTTGGCCAATAGCTCAGCAAAAGCCTATTTGTTGCATTCGTGTACATACATACATACAAACATGCATATGTACAGTTAAAGCTACACACATACACTTATAAATGTATACACGTAGGCAGCATCAAGGACGATCGTTGTGGAAGCGCAACTTTTCATTCATAAATATTTAATCGTTCAATGTGGCGCACGATAATTCAAATGGTAACGGCTGTCACCTACAACTGGCATTGCGACCAAAAACGACTACCTGTCCACCCGCTCACACTCGGGCGTATACGTTCATACTCACAAATGCATACACTCACTCATTTTAAATTCAGCTTCAAACCCATTTGTATGCCAGTTTTTCAATTGTGACCTCTTCTACTCACCCTGCCTTAATGCGCTTCTTTCCCTCCCCCCCCTAATTCGAAACAGTTTACTTGCTGCTGTTCACATCCATCTCCATGCCTATTCCAACCATCCATCATTCGCTCACTCATTTAGTTGCTCACTCATTCATGGAATCAACTGCAGGTGTGCAACACCGCTTACAGGTGAGTGATGGCGCAACAATGTGTCGGATTTTGTGGCTATGTCTCGCATTCATCTGCTGTTTCCGGCGCTCTTCGTTTCCTTCCACAGTATGTGCATAGATTTGGTGCAGATTTTTTTAGCGCATGCGTTGTTTCTTGCTGGTTTTTGTTGGGTGGTTGTTGAGTGATTTCTTGCTTAATTCTGCTTAACTAGAGTGGCGGTCAAAGGGCAGCTTAACTCAGGTAATTTGAGTTTATTTGCCAAACTACTTATTTTCCAGTAAATATTAATTAAGAATTACAGACAAATTCAGCGAAACAAATGCGAAAATTACTTTCTAATTTTTGTATAAAAAAGCGTTAAAAAGAAGTGTAGGGATTTTAATTTCTCACTTACAAAATTTTGGTTATTTTTCAGTTAATGAATAGAAGAATTCGACCAAAGATGGACTTAACAAAAAAAACAAAAAAATTGTTACAACCCGATGACTGAGATTCCAGACTCAGTAACCGGTGGAGGACTGAGAGGGTGGCCTTCCTGCCAAAAGTGGCAACGCATACCAAAAGGAATACAGGCCAATTAGCCTAACATCGTTTCTTGAAAAGACCATGGAGAGGCTAATAGACGTATACATCAAGCACCTTATTTCAAAGGCACAACACACCTACATGAAAGGAATATCGGTAGATACCGCCCTACACATTGTTGTTAGACGAATGGATTCGACTCTGGAGAACGGGGAATTCGTGGTGGGTGNTAAATAAATAAATAAATAAGCAGTATGTTGAGCTACAGAAGAGCTAGGCATGATACCACCAAACCGGTTAACTGGGGTACATCGCAAGGGCGTATTATCGCCGCTACTTTTATCGCTGGTGGTCAACAGAATATTGAAGAAAATGGAAGGAGGACCTGCCGAACTTACTGCATATGCGGATGATATTTCTGTCATAGTAAGCGGAAGGTGTCTGTCCACACAAAGCTCACTTATGAGCCAAGCATTTCGTGTAATAAATCTGGAGCTTATTATCAACGAAGAAAACAGATCTAGTACTCTTCATTAGGAAATATAAAGTTTAGTTCTGGTCCAAGCCTAAACTGGATAGGGTGAACCTTCAGGTGAAGCAAAGCACCAATTACCTCGGAATAATACTCGATAGTAGGTTATCGTGCCGCCTCAATGTTGAGGAGAGGGCGAAGAAGACTTTCGTGGCATTATATGCATGCAAAAAGGTGCTGGGCTGCACTTTGGGATCCCTTATCTTTCCCGCTGGATCTTCACGGCGATAGTCAGGCCAATTCTGTTCCATGAGGTACTGGTTTGGTGGACAGAATTGGAGAAGAAAATATTTGTTAGGAGTATAGAAAGTGTGTATGTATAGGCTATCAATGATCGGCATGACAGGGGTACTTCGGACTATACCGACGGCGGGACTCTACACCTTGTTGCACCTATCGGCCAAGAATATAGCGTCAAAAACTGCCACCAGGCTTTATGCTACGGGTCAGTTTGTATGTTGGTCTTACGGTCACATTAGCATAGCGTCGACTTTACTTGGACGGATTGACTATGTTATTCCGGATCTGCACCTTAGGACGAACGGATCGAAGATGGAGAAGAGCAGCAGTCGTATGCGCGGAGATCGGCTTTAACAAATCTTATAAACTGCCAAACTATTGCAGCATTTTCCAGGTGCAGGTATTGGCCATAAGGACTGTGGTTCCGGCAGGAAGAGAGCCACTGAACCACGTTGAGATGGTGATACGCCATTGGCCGGAAATGGTGGCGGGTGTGGAAGCAGTGGTCGCGTTCTAAAGAGTTCAGGAAAGGATCATAATCAGCACAGGAAACAAAGGCAAGCAGTAGGCTTCTTCTAAGGCCCAGGAAGAGGTTATAAATATGCGATCAATAAAGTTGACATTGGCGGAAGAGCGAGATGTGTCCCGACTACGGAAGTGTTGGCAGGAGGTTCCGG
>NW_016175547.1:0-9937 GCF_001687245.7 Rhagoletis zephyria
TTCAAACAACGCCACTCTGTAGCTTGTGAAAAGTTTGTTCGACCGATCATAAGGTGGTGTTGTCTAGAAATTTTCACAGAGAATGAGTTCATCTCAATAAAAAAATTCCAAACAAGGCCACTTTTTAAATATCAACAACAAATTTGCGCAAATATATCAGTCGCGTAGTTTGGCTTGATTCAAAGTTAACGTTTGAAAGCACACTTACATTTCGTTCGTATAGCTGAGTGTGTAGAAATGCTTGCTACAGATGGTTTCTGTCCAAATCTCATATAACATATAATTTAAAATTTTTATTTTCGATTTTTCCTGATTATAAAAAAGCATCTGTGAAGTGCACAACAAAATCGTGTTCAAACAAAAAAATCTCCAAAAATAAATCTATTCAAGGTAAACAAAAGCTTGTTTGGCACAAAATCATATGTCTTTTCTTTCGAAACAAAGACGATATTTGTATTTTTTCTCAGTTTATGACATGCAGACTTAATCATGCAAAAAGCACTTTTTCGCTGTACTCTCAGTATAATGAGAAATAACATTTTTCATCATTCATTTTTAATGCGACATCTAAAAACATAAATATTTTCCTTGCATTTTTTTTTATTTATCATGATATCTTTTCTTATTCCGGAGATATGGTTCTTTGAAATTAATGATATCGGGGATATATTTTTCACTACATAAACCCTTAAATATCTGCAGATTAATTTTAGGCTATTTTATATTTATATTCATTTTGTGGAATCAACGGTGAATTGGGAATAAATCTAATTTAAGTAAAGAAGCCTCAAATTAAAATTCAAATGTTTAAGGGCTTACCTGACGAAAAATATATAGCCAAACTCATTAACTTCAATGTAAGATGTCTCCGGTATAGCAAAGGATATTTGAATAAGTAAAACAGAATTTTCAGAAAAAAACAGTTACATATATTTTCAAGGGTCACATCAAGTTAACTAAAACAAAGATCATTCGTATTTCAATGATATATTGCCAAAAAAAACAACATTTTAAACATGTTTGGGTTTGAATATCGCCAACAGCTGGACTAAACCTGTTGCTGTACTAAAGTCCTTTAGCAAAGGGTCTAAAGCATGCCGGACTGTGCCATTATTAATTTCATCTACTACTTATGTTACGCTACTATTTCAACGGACGATGAAATCTAATTAGCAGAGCATTTTCCCCTTAACTGGTACTCGATCGTTATAAGTATAAGTTAGAGTACAATCAAACTAATAACAATTGGAGTGCCAGCTATAGAAAACATTGTGTCAGGCTACTTATACACATAAAACGTTGCCACATTCATACAGAAAAGTGCGTAGTTGAACATATTTGGGGGGCATCTATCCACGCATTCGACATCATGACCTCGTTCCGACGAGACAACTTTAGACGAAGACTTAATTAATTCGGCAGCAACAAAACGAATGAAACAACTGCAAGCTTAGCGATTGTGATGCTGATAAACTTGATGCCGAAAATGAGATTTTGTATGAGGCTTAGCAACAAACTAGCAATACGTATGTATGTACATATACTAGCTATTTGCTCCCGTTGAATATGTGCTTAAATTAGGGACACGATATCGAACAGAAAGTATCGTTATGGTACTCATTTAAAGTATCGCTTTAAAAATATCGGGTACCCATTAATATCGGAATAAAAAGACTCGATATTCCAAATATCGATACCAAAATCCATAAAATTTATATTAATATAGGTCTCGTATATAGGCCGCTGTGGTTTAATGATTAGAAGTGCTCAAAACTTGAAAATGAAAAACAGCTTCCCATTAAAACAAAATCAAAGTCAAAGTCAACATAAAACTGTAGGGACCCCTATTGTGCCACAGCATTAATAGCCCGAACACAATGAAAACGACGAGCTATGGACTATAGCTGTAAAATTATTTTAGCACGTACTCTTATGTAGGGCTGCCAGACGTCCCAGTTTTCCCGGACATGTCCCGGTTTTAGACTATCTGTCCCGGTGTCCCGGCCCAACCTTAAAATGTCCCGGGTTTCGTTTTAGTGTCCCGGTTTTTCATTTGATTGCACAAAATTGAATAAAAGTTCAAAACTCACTACACTAAGCGAAAAGACGCGTTGTAATATTCAGAAAAATGTTATGAATTCACTGAGGGAAATAACGCATGGTAAACATGAATATTTTCTATTTGATTATCGTTTAAAAATGTTCGTATTTAAAAATAGTACTTTCATAACACGCACGCGTGGTGTTGATTCAAACGCAACATTTAAATGCACATTTACATGTCTGGTGTAGCTGTATGCGCGAAGATGCTTGCCACAGTTTGCTAATTTCCAGAGGATCAGGGCTCAATTCCCATTACAACCAGCATGGAATATAAATATTTTTTGAACTTAATTATGAAAAAGCAATCAGTAATTGCAAATCGCTTCATTTTAATATGGGCGTATTTGAATTGAATATTTGTATACTAAATACTAAAATTTTTATACTTAAATGTATTACGAGTTGGGTTGGCGCTCTTTCATATGCGTATTTTTATACCCGAGCGCACTTGTGCACAAGGGTATTATAACTTTGTTCACATAACGGTTGTTTGTAACAGGCAAAACGAATCGAGATAGATATAGACAAATGTATACATAAATGATCANGAATAGTCACATTTCGAGATAGTTGAACTTTGCACAATCAATAGTTGGGAGGCCCTCCCTAAAGTTTCCCGGTTTCGCAACAGAGATATCTGGCAGCCCTATCTTATGTAGATAATTATTTTGGCGCCGACCGGGCTACGCGACGACTGTGGTTGTGGCCAGATTAGATCTATTTCTATTTTTCCAGCGACAGATAAGGTTCTGCCTCTTCTTTTATGTCAAACTCATACAAATTTATCATGTCGCTGCCCGTTCAAAAAAATCATCNATTTATGACAAACTCGTACAAATTCATGATGTCGCCGACGCATTCAAAAAAATCATGTCGCCATCGACAAAGCGTTTAGACAATGAAGATAACAAATAGGAACCTGTGGCCCGTAGCTCGTCGTTTTTAATGTGTTCAGAACTTAAGGCGCACTTTACAAATCGGAGGAGAATCTCGGCCAAACATTAACATATTTTTAANTGTAGCTCGTCGTTTTTAGTGTGTTCAGAACTTAAGGCGCACTTTACAAATCGGAGGAGAATGTCGGCCAAACACTAACATATTGTGTAACAACACGTAGAGATTGAGCTGTTGTCTTAAAATACCGAGGTCGCGGGTTCAGATTCCACCACATGCAATCCTAACTATATTATACATTTCTGCTCTTAAAAGCCCAATTTATATCGGGAAGAGATGTTAATAACATTATCCTTGTAATGTGAGTGTTGCGAAGACATTAATAGTAATACGAACCTTGTTATAAAATTAAGGTGGAGTGAAAAAACCGCGTGTCTTTTCTTTAAAAATTCAGAATTCAAGAGAGTTTATTACAAAAAATACAATTCTCAGTTATCATTACAGGGTTGCAAAAGGTAAAACAATTCAATGTTCAGTACAACATTTCAGGGCTGCAAAAGTTGGTAGGAAAGTAAAAAACTATGCGATAATATTGAACAGTGAGTTTATTACATTCGATACGATACTAGGGTTCTGGTACTCGATTCCAAAAAATATCTGTTTAAAAATATCGGTATCGAATGCCAAAAGTATCGATATGGTGTCGTATCGTATCGAAATTCGTGTCCCTAGCTTAAATACTCTGCAGCTGCTGTCAAATACATATTAATGTTGACTATGCCAAAACAACTGTATGCCCTCGAACACTGTAGTGATGCAACAATTCAACTCGTTCGCTACCTCACACACTTTTCAGCTAATAGAGATTGAAGTTATAACTGCAACAAGCCGCCAGTTGCGTCTTTGCTCAGTGTCAGAGTTTGGCTTTTGTGCTGTTAGTTGACGCTTCTGTATTTAATATTCATGGGTACGCCAAGCAGCGACAGACGCCCTAACAAACCTACACTAACGCACACGATTCGATAAAGGCAATTGCTGGATGGCTGCTATTTTCATTGCCAGTGCGCTGTGAGTGTTGTATATGTGTTTTTCGGCTTTTTCTTTGTGCAGGAGTCAAGGCGTATACTCATCGTACGTGTCACAAATGCTTTTGGGAAAATCATTTTGCCTGCCGCTTCCACCTCTTCAAATCTAGCTGGAATTTGTTACGGAACTTAAAGCATTTGCCTCGTAATAAGCTTTTCTTTGCCTCATTTTCATTGGTGTGGTGTAATGTGTGCTTTTATCAGAGCACAGTGCAAAATTTCAGAGGGAGTTTCCAGAAAAGTTCTACTCTCTTCCAAACGAAACTTTCATACGAATACTTAAATCTAGGTATGGAAAATTCTGTTATGACTTACAAACCATTCCACTGTGAGCTTCTGTATTTGATATCAGGTAATGGTAAAGTTTACGGAATTTCCTGAACGCCATGCGCTTTAAGGCGCTATTTTGATGTAATTCGGAATTAATGGCACTCTGCTTAAATTCATGAGAATTGTACTAATATCTTTAACTATGCAACATTTTATACCGTAATTGAGCATTCGGCCTTTCGGTCAATTTCCAATACCATTTCTCAATAAAATCGGGTACTGATTTGTAATTTGTATAGGTATACTGTTACTTAATTGGGACAGGTCGATGCTGACTGCCTGTGGGGCCGTATTGTTTAGACGGCGTCTAAGCAGGGAACACACGATTTGTACATTCAAAGACTATCAGAAAATGCACAGTCTTACTTAACAACCGAAGTAAAACCTAAGTTCGAAGCCTTTGGAGGTGGAGCATCTTAATGGAAACCACAGTTTTCCACGACCCCTCTCAGCGTACTTCTGCAGTAAAAAGAAAAATCCGCCAGCCTTTCAGAGTCGTAAAACTGCAAGAGTAAAGTTCCATACCATACTTTTCAGCCCTCTAATGAGCTTACAAAAGGTATAAACATATTATATAGTTATTTAGGGTTTGCAAAACATTCGCTGAAATTTTAGAGTAGAATTTGCACCACAATGGGTGTTGCCAGATAATTTTGTTTTCGATCATTAAACTGTAACCTTCAAAGCGAAGAGTTTTTAAAAAATTAAGGTTTTCTAATTTTATTAAGCATAAATAACAAAGAAGAATTCATTTAAAATTGAATTTACTTTTTAAGTCATTTTATATAACATTTTGTTTTAATAAAATTTAAACTCAATATTTTTCGAAAATTGCTTCCTTTTTGGATCATTTCATTCGATGATATCTGATATTTATTTTTTTCGGTTTGAAAGTGGCTCTTGGAACGGTTGCCACTGGGGAAAGATAAAAATATAATTTTAGATTTATTCAAATCAATTTTTGTGTTTTCGAATTCACTATTTTATTGGCTTCTATTGAAATAGAAAAATATTAGTCTTAAGTGAGTTAGCGGTGTGGTTACGAATGTAACAGAAAAGGAAATAGATTATGTCATCGAAATTTAATTAATTAACTAAATCAATGACTTATTAAATAAATTGTTTATTAAAAAACTTTTAATTGTCTCGAGTTTCCAGAACATGGTGAATATGTCGAAGTTCAACTAAACTGGCAATTCTAGTATAATTACTTTCATTTCTTATGTAGCCTTTACACTATGCACATTTTTATACCCGAGCGCACTTGAGCAATATTTTAGTAACTACTGAAGCTTATTCACTTAAAATAAAAATATTTACAATAACTTTTAGACGTAAAATAAGTGCGTTATAAATTTTTGGAAAATGGTCGTAGCCACGCCCACTTATGCTTACATGTGTATATCTTGGTAACCGCTACACTAATTCCTCCCAAACTTGGCACAGTTGTTAGCCTTGGTACAACGTACCAAACGGCTGAAAATTTTTAAAATCGGACAATAACCACGCCCACATCCCATATAACGGCAATTTATTGAAACACGAAATCTTCGATAAATCAGTAAATACAGAAGCAAATTTATTCAAAATTGATGTTGGCAATAAATCTTTAGCAAAAATCACGTATATGATAAAATTTTGGAAAATGGGCGTGGCCGCGACCACTTATGACCAGGTGTGTATATCTCGGTAACCGTTCGATCAATTTGTACCAAACTTGGTACGATTATTTCGCTTGCCACACAAAACCAAAACGTTAAAAAGATTGAAATTGGACTAAAATTACTCCCACTTTTCATATAACGGCAAATTTCACAAATTCTTGAAACTTCGATGTTTCGAAATTTAAGGCCGCTAATTTACTCAAAATCGATACTAACAACAATCCCTTGAAAATAAGTAACTTTATTATAGAATTATTTAACTATATAAGTTTATCTCATTAAGTATAACTGAACATATTATCGAAATTGTTAGAAATAGGGGTAAAACCACTCGCGGTAGTTTTCAGATACTATATGTAAAAACTATATGTAATACTTGCGCCAGGTAATTAATGTTGGGCTCCGAACTTAGACTTATTTATTTGTTTAAATTACTTTTATAAGTGGCAATACTTAAAAAAAAATATCTACGAATAATAGCGTTTAGCAAACTTTTTGTTTCATATCAATGTCTAATTTTTTATGATTCATTAGGAAATTCTCTTCAAAATAAAATTTCTTTCAAAATCATTTGTTTGGCATCCATATTATAACATTTCATTGAAGTAAGTGATTAAATTTGATTACGTGATTTGATACACGTGGCAATCCCTTTTTCGTAATAAAGCCTTCTTTTTTAAGCCTCCTGAAACGTATTTTATTTCACTTTCCATAATTTTGTAATCTTCCAATTAACTTTATGATTTAATTTAAGTTGACATTTAAACAGATGGCAACCCTCTTAAATATATTTCTGAAACATAGCTCATACCTCTTTCGACTAACAACCATACTGTAATATTTTATTATTATGACTAATGGAAGAATGGGATTTAGCTTTTAAACTGGGTCCAAACCATTTCAAAACAACCCGGCACCCAAAAAACAACTTCTTATACCTCAATCGTATGGGTTTATTTAACTTATTAATAAAATTGTATTAAAATTTTTATAAATGTGTTCGTACTAAAACCTTTTCAAAACTCATTCGTTTGGCATCCATTCTGTACTTCACAATAATAATATTAGTAGGGTTTCATTTAACTTGCGATCTCAATTGGTTTAAATTTCCTCAGCTGTTGGTAACTATTGTCAAAAATATTTGATACAGCTTCTTTAAGCCCCTCGAGAAAATTATAACTTGGTACTTAAATTTATTTTGGATTTCTAAACTTCTTAATTGTCACCGCTATATAATTTCTAACCAGAAGGCAACCATCTTCAAAAAAGAATTTCGAAATATTTATTTAACGCCCATATTAAGGTTTCGTTCAAACGGTTAGTTGAATTGATTTACTCTACCAGCAGGATTCGTCATAGGCAAGATTAAATTTATTAACCCGAAGCCATTTAAGACCAAATTGTACAGCACAATAATGATTTTCACTGCACACATTTTATTTTTTTCGCGCAATTCGTTTGGAATTACGATACATAATTGTGAAGCGGATTGTGTGATTGTAATAAATAGTCAACTGGCTGGCGGCCATTGGTTAAGGCAGGCAATCGAAAATATATTTAAATCAATTTGACCCATTTAAAATACGGCAACTACGTTTCATTTCTGTATGCGCAAAAATATCTATGCATATCAAAATACATATCTACATATTTTTGAGTGTATATTTGCTAGGTAAAACACATACATATTTGCATTTGAGTTGTTGTGTCTACATACAATTTTAAATTGCAAATGCTGGTCCTTGGAACAGGTTAATAAATTCATTTTTTCGACTTTAAGCATTTGGGCGCACCTTCCAACGACGATATTACAAATTTGGAAGACAGTTGGCATTCCTTAAACGGTGCCTTGTTCTGCTAAAATTGCGCTGACAAATACCAAAAGCTGTTTCATTAATGCAGAGTTTATTTTTACTTCCTAAGCGGACCTGGCTAGCGATACCAGGTTGATGTCATTTAAGAATTGTTTGGTCAAATACGATTTTTTTTTAGAAGAATTAAATTTTTGAAAATAGAAAGTAATAATTATTTCATGTTTCCAGCTCTTTCAAGATACGTCAAGGATTTTTAGGTAAAGCGGGCACAATCTCGGGCAAAGGTGAGATAGGTCTGTATATTGTTTTAGTTAGATTAAATAGTGCGAGTATACTGTCTTTGCTAATGATGCAAAGTTTCATACAATCTTTTGATCTTTGATCAGGCTGGTTAAAGCAGCTGAACAATCGGGCGCAGATGACTGAGATGTTTCACGAGTTGACTTTTCATCAAGAATGGTGCCTTGAGTAGGTTGGTTTTTATACGCTGGTTTGCTAAACCCATTTGACATTATTTCGACTTTCTCCTAGAATATTGTTCATAATATTTATTACAAAACTTGTTTGATAAAACAAAATAAAATGACCATTTTAGTATATATTGATACCACTTTCGTGGAATGAATTACAAATACAGGAGAGAAGTGAGTATACGACTTTTATATGCAAGCAAGTCATGAGGAATCGGAACGGAGAAGAAGAGATCAGCAGAGACCGACCGAAAAACCGTGATACTGATGAATTTCTTCGATATTGGTTTTCTTCAACATCACGAATTTGTTCCAAATCTATAGATGGTAAATTATAGGATGGACGTCACGCTATGGGCTAAATTGCTTTTTTTCTGTTTAAAATGTAATATAACGAGAAAGATTAGGGATAGCCAAATATTCTTTTTTTTTTGATAAAGTTCGAGGTACATATATGGTTTAAATGAAAATATATACGAACATCAACCTTTCTTATTGTAAGGGTTGGAATAAGGGGTGAAATTTAACACGTTAAAAAAATGGATGACCTTTTGCTTTTTGTGCTGAAATTTGTGAGGGAAAATTATGATATCGATAATTTTTTTTTTTTATTCCTAATAAATAGAATATAGATTAAGGAAAATATATTAGTGTGGTTAAACAAAAATTTGTATATCGACCAACGGGCCAACTAACAGCTGAGTTTTTTTTTTGGAGGTGTTTCCCTCCATTTTAGAAATACGATAGTTTATTCCAAATACGAACCAAGTAGGACAATAAATACGAGTTTAAAAAGTACCTCGACTTGAGTTGACTGCCAAGAACATAGGAATCGAGATATTTGAAAACCCCGTATTATGGTCCGACTTTTTTTTTCTTTGCGAAAAATATAATAAGTGTGGTTAAACGTGGCAATGCAAGCGCTGTCAAAATGCGAACTCCAAAGTCTACTTTCCCGTGTAAACAGCCAGAATGTCCTTTTTTCAGATTTGCAGCAAAAATAGCGAGGTGTAATGTCTGTTAAAATAGTTGAAAGTGGACTTGTCTTTTACATGCTACTCCTGCAATCTCTTTTGGAAAATCTTGAATTTGACAGTTTTTTGAAATGGTCTTGCACTTACCACGTCTAACAGCTACTTTACTCACTTAGGGCCGGTTACTCAATATCTGGTTAACAATAATTTCCGGTTAAACATAGTTATCGACGTTACCGACTCCCTGTTGTATGCATGGAGTCGAAGACGTCGATAAAGATGCTTAACCGCATATTGGTGTTAACCAGACATTGAGTAACCGGCCCTTAAAAGGAAATAACTGCAAATAACTTTTGCCGGTAGATGGCGCCGAGTGGCTACTTACCCCTTATTTCAACACCTATTTGAAGCAAAATATATTTCAAAATACATTTTTTGGGTAAAGTTCCTAAAATACGAAAATTTTGCATTTCTTTCCATAAAACATTAAAGGTATTAAAACATTTGTGCTACTAGTTTGGAGAAAATATATTAGAATATTCTTCTGCCAGATGTTGTGCAAGTGATAAAGTACAAGTAATTTTTAGCAAAAAACACCGACTT
>NW_016175548.1:0-9936 GCF_001687245.7 Rhagoletis zephyria
TAAAATACGCACGTGAACATTGAAAATATAGTATATCACACAAAATATACGTGAAAAGTGGTATTTANTGAAACGCGTGAACGAATTTATAAACGCGTTTTACTTAATGAATTGGTGAATATATATATATTAAAAGTATAAAATACGCACGTGAACATTGAAAATATAGTATATCACACAAAATATACGTGAAAAGTGGTATTTAGTACAAAAATGTGGGGGTGGTAGTGAAGATTATTTAACAACAAATTGCTTAAATACTATTAGCAACTACATTGTGATAGTGATATATAAATGTAGAGAAAGCCTCCCCCAATATCTTGACCAAGTTTCATGGCGAAATTCCAAATACTTTCGCTGAAATCTCGATTGGTTCAGTTTTGGAAAGCCAACCCAAAAGCAAAATGAAGTGTGCAGTTGCAAAGTGTAATAGTGAAAACAAAAAGAAAGCGTGCTATATAAGTTTTTTTTTTCGTTTCCTACGGACGCAAACCTGGCGAAAAAGTGGAAGCAGTTCTGCCGGCGAGTACATGCATTAAACACCAAATCGAGCTTTGTGCTATGTGTGTGAGCTATGAGCTTCTATATGGAACTATGTTGGCCTTTTCTTGGTGAATTGTAGTAGGTATACTTCCATGGTGAATGTAGACAGTTTCTGGTTTAGTTTGCTGGCAATGGCATACATACAAAAGCAGTTTCTACAGTAAATAGATACATGAACTTCACTACCTACTTATTTTTGTTAGTACCTGATTCTTTTAGTGCTGGTATGAGGTAATGCACCAGTGGATTACCTAATACAAAACAGTGCCCAAATTATTATACATTTAAAAGTTCAGCTAAAATTATGTTTTACTGACATAGAATATTTGCTTCCAAAAAAGGCACACTCATGCATCCTCTCGGAAATGGTACAAAAGTCATCAAATAAAAGCTGTGGAGTCAACAGCTGTGGAGTTTATGGTGGTTGACTGCCGTCTACAAATATAAATATGCACTCTGCATGGCTTTTTAAGGCTATCTGCACATGTGTCGTGTAATCATAGTTTCGTTATCGTCTCGCCTTCCAATTCTGAGCCGAGCAAATGTATTTTAATGGCGGTCTGCACACCTGTCGTTATCGGCTAGCTATCGACTAATCAAGGAAAAAGCAAAAACGATTACGTGCAGCAATGTCGTTCACTAATCGTTTTGCTTGCGTTTCAAATTGGTGTGGTTTCAGGAAAATTTCTTATATTTTGTGAAAAATTAAAAAAAATGAGCGATTCAACTATAAAATTTGTTGAATTAATAGAAACGTACCCGTGTTTATACAATAACACTCTTCAAGAGTATTCGAGGAAGGATGTTACGGAAAGGGCTTGGAATGAGGTGTCTCAACAAATGCTATGGCCAGGTGAGTCCTTATCTTCTTTATATATTAAATTAATAAACTTGCCGGTTACCGTAAGCACCTACCAGGTTTTCCTGGGCACGAATATACTATCAGGTCGCATATCGGACAACGACGGGAAAAGCATTGGGCGTGGGTAGAGTGGATTCAAGTGATAGTGTGTGGCGTTGCAAGTGAACAACTCTATTGAGATTGCGTTGCTATCTATAAATGAAAATTTGGTTTTAGCTTTTATGCAATCACTCCGATGGGCAGTCCAATTTCGCCAATAAAATTGTTTTCAGACCAGCTTCTGAAATATGCATTAGTAGCAGTCGGAGTTGGACTGATGAGGGTTATTTTTTCTCAACGCGGCCTAGGGCCTCCAATGTGGAAGGTGTTCTGCGCAAAAATACTGTGGATGGCATAACCCGAGTTCACATTTTCTACGTCGAAATGCTAATTTAACTTCATTTTGAAATTGGATTTCGGTGGTTTGAGAAGGAGTCAGAGGGGGAAAGGATGCCTTTTCTTAAA
Source organism: Rhagoletis zephyria (assembly GCF_001687245.7). Taxonomy (NCBI): domain Eukaryota; kingdom Metazoa; phylum Arthropoda; class Insecta; order Diptera; family Tephritidae; genus Rhagoletis; species Rhagoletis zephyria. The sequence goes on from NW_016175548.1 coordinate 1,910, forward strand.
GTTTGGATTGTGATCTTTCTAATGGGTGGGGTTTGTATACTTTCAAACTCATTTTTATTTATTTGAAGAGCTTCGAAACTCGTGTTTATAAAACTAAAGTTCTCTTGACGCATACGTTTGGAAGCATTTAGCTAGAGTACTGACATGTGCTTTACCGAAATGAGAGCAGAAATAAAATAATAATAATAATAATAGATTGGCGCTTACACATATGTTAGTGTTTGGCCGAGCTTCTCATACGCTTTGTGGCGTGCGCCTTGATGTTGTCACACACAGCGGAGGGCCCTACAGTTTTACGCCGACTCCGAACGGCGATTGTATTTTTATGAGAAGCTCTTTTTCATGCCAGAAATAAAATATAACATATTTAAATTAATTTGCATATGGGCAAATCTAAAAAACAGGTACACTTTCAAAACAAAAAGTTGATTGTTTTTAATTTGTGGGCACACATATGTTTTATATATGATTATATTCGCAATCTCTTACTACATCGATAAATATAAGTGTAATTCATTTTCATCAAGTGCTTCAAAAGTTAGACGATGAATAAATATTTAGATCACTGAGATAAAATATGAAAATGAAGCTAAATAATGAATGAAAATAAAGCTAAATAACACAAAGGTTACCTATTTTTTAGATTTGCCCATATACATATATATACATAGATACATTTTAATAAATGTTGCCTATTTTATAGCTCAATATCTAACAAAAACCATATAAATGCATGTTTCAGACTTTGTGCAAAATTTATAACAATTCTGCAAAGTTGCATCTAAGTTTTGAAATTTTTAATATGGGTATCAAATCAGAGAGGATTAAGAAAGCTTTCTTTCGAAAATATTTTTGAAGAAAATTCCCTCCTTTTCATAAACATAAACCACGGTTGCCACTTATTAAAAAAATAACCAACCAAAATCTGACAAAAAAACCAATCAAACTGAAAAAAAACCCACTTATTACGATCAGAAACTCTTATTACAAAAATTATTAAAGTGCAAATTCATTCTGCATCTACCAACTAGTAGTCTCAATCACATTACTTACTTTTTATATGTATTTTATATGCAAATGTTACATTAAAAATTGGATTTTGAAATATAATTGAATATTTTGAAAACCTTAAATTTATAGTTTACTTACAACGAATTCTTTAGGAGTATCTCATTTCTTTAATGATTTTTTACGAATCTTCAAAGAAAATTATAGAGGTGGTTGACACGAACTCGTAAAGAAATTTCTGTACGAAAAATAAAAAAAATTCTGCAAGAAATTCTTCACATAGCAGCATTATTTTCATTGCTTTACCGATTTTCTTCCGAAATTTCGTAAAAGAATCAAAGTGTGTTTATTTCATTTTAGAAAATTCGACATGTCTTTTGTTTATTTATTTTTTTTTTATAAAAGTCTTAGTAGCTTAAAAATTGCACTTATTACATTTATTAAACGCAATATTTCCATTGCCATGGCAGAGCTGCATGTGGCGACAAAAAGTAGTTTGACAGATAGTCTCTTAAAATTTGTGGAGATGAATTTTCTGTGGCCACAACATCCGAACGCATTGGTGCGTTTGAAGGCCGCGTGTTGGCACTATTGAATAGCTGTCTGGAGTATAACACACCGTCCTTCTGGCGTATATAATTATGTAGAACTGTAGCACAATGTACAATTGATATGATGGTCGAATATTTTTTGCAGCGAATAGGTGACATAAAAATTTGAAATGTTTGTGTCATCATACCAAATGTACACTCGATGTTTTTTCGCGCTCGACTCAGTCTATAGTTAAATATGCGTTTTCTGTTGTCCAAGTTTCGTTCCGGATATGGTCGCATAATGTTTTTTCTCAGTGGAAACGCGGCGTCTGCAACATAATAGTACGGAAATTTTATTCCACTCTCATCGAGAGGTAATTCTTTGGGCGACGGTATATCACACGTTCTTTCCAACCAATGTTGGAATTCGGAAATGCGAAAAACTCCTCCATCGCTATTACGACCTGCAAACCCACACTCCACCGATGTAAAAAGCCCATCCGCATCGCAACAACCAAGCAATATAATCGAATGAAAGTTTTTATAATTATAATTTGCTGATCCAGAATTCGGAAATTGTTCTATCCGAATATGCTTGCCGTCGATCGCACCTAAACAATTAGGTAGCTGCCACAACTCGTAAAAACGGTCCGCAATTCTTTTCCATCCTTGGTGATTGGGCATTTTCATATAGTCACCTTTTAAAACATCCCACACTGCCTTGGTTGTTTCTTCAACAATCGCACCGATTGTCCGCTCGCCCCTTTGAAAGTGCAGCGCAAGTGCAGCGAAGGTACATCCAGTAGCTAAATATCTGAAAACAAATGAAAATTTTTATTTCAAAGTATTTTTTTTTTAATTGAAGAAAACTAATTTTATTAATATATTTTTTTATTTATTTTACAGTTAGTGAGTGCAAAGAGAAATGGCGAAACATTCGTAACAATTTTGTTCGCAGCCTAAAAGCACCGCCAAGTGGTTCTGGCGCGAAAGCGAAAAAACCGTACTATCTCCATGACTCCCTACAATTTGTGCTACAATATATAAGGCCTGTAAAGCATTCGGCCGGAAATGAAAGCAGTGTTTTATACAGCGATGTGGACCTCTTTACTGAAAGCGAAGAGGTAGAGGTATTTACGGAGGAAAATTCTTATGACCCGATTCCGGAAACGTCACAAAGAGTAGAAAGCGGTGTTAAGGCAAGAAAAAGAAAAAAAGAGGGTGATGGCGATATTGCTGAGGCGGTAATGGAAATAGTAAAATCAAGGGAGAATAGGAAGGGACGTGATGAGGGACGGGATGACGGTCGGCGAATGTTTTTTTTAAGCTTGATGCCGGATGTTAACAAGTTGAGCGACGAAAACTTCATGCAATTCCGCATAAATACAATAGTTGAGCTACAGAAGATTTTGCTTCAGCAGGAACGCTCAGGGAACTCTTTTTTTCAGACCAAATCCAAGTCAATTGTACTACCCGACCTGTTCTACTCCTTCTACTTCGCCAGATGATGTATCTTCTGAGCCATTCGACCAAAATCAAAACGTTTTTCACAAGCCTGAGGAAATATTTTTTGTCGAACAATAAGTATTTTATAAATTTACATATTGTAGCGATATATCTGTTGTCATAAGCAATAACCGTCTAAGTCGACAAAAGAAAGAATTGAGTTTTTACGAAAATATATTACGTTTCCCCATAAGGCTAACATTACAATCTCAATGTTAAAAATGTTTTTTCTCGATTTCAGGTTTTTCGACTTAGGCGATTATTGCTTATGACCACAGATATATTAATTATATGCTAAAAGCTATTCTTGAAATATTGTATCGTAAAGCAAACGATTTGAAAAGTTTCCTATTTTTGTAAATGTTCCTAAAACATTGTACCAAGGCGAATACACATAAGGTGGTGTCGATTGAACAAATACAACAATTACTTGTATTTTGTTTTTGCTTTTAGCGGGCCATTGTCAAATTTCAGCTATTCTTCCCCGAATGCAAAAGGGCGACAGAAAATGCAAACACTCTCACGTTTTCACTCACTCACTAACGAAATTCAAAATTTTGACAATCAAACGCTACTCACAGCTGATGAAACAACACCACCTTATATAAATTCGCCTTGCATTGTACCTAATTTTGTAAAACATTGTACCTTTCATTGAAGTACAAATTTATATTTATATATGAAGTAAACATATGTATATACAGTTGTCCACAAAATAATAGGAGTGCGATATTTTGACCCGTTTTGGCTATTTGTCTTTTGTGTATTTTATGTTTATTAGTTTTTTATAAAAGTCTAGCTGGTTATACAACAAACACCATATAACCTCAGATTTCAAACGGGTCAAAATATCGCACTCCTATTATTTTGTGGGCAACCGTATGTAAAACTATATTTATACACTCATGTTAAAAACAAATTGTTGTATTAGTTGTATCGGCCATGTTCTGCAAATCGTACGATTTGAAATTGGTGCGGTTTGTAAAACCTACCTTGGAGTTTTCTTAACAAAAAGGCAACATTTGGCACTCAATCAATGGATATGACGAAAATGATGTATTTCTTGCCGTTTCCATTTGAAATATTTATTACTTTGCTTAAAAATAGTTTCTAAATCGCACCGATTTTCAATCGTACGATTTGCAGAATATGGCACATAACGCGCAGTGCACATTACAGCGATACAACACGCGATACCATTTGCAGTGTGATAGCAAACCGTGTCGCTCGGCCGATACGCTTGCGATATATGTCGCCACAGTGTCGCTGTCGTATCGCTCTGAAGTGCACCGTGCCTTAGCTTTTGATATCCTTAATATAAATACAAAGGGCGTGTGTGAATCGGTAACAAAGTTCTATGGGGAAAGCTGGTGAATAATATTTTTGCTGTGGTGGTCAATCTGCTGTGTGAAATGAAATCTTTTTTGACAGCAGTAAATTTGTGACAAACGCAGATTTATGCGGAACAAAATATTACAAATTGAAGTGAAATTAATATTTTAAGAAAAGATCTACCATCAATAATTGCAATTCATCAATTCAAGCTTCTATTTAACGAAAAATGTCACACATCAACAATCTTTGCGATTGTCAAAATTTTCTATTCATTTGTCAAAAATTTCACTAGCCTCATGAGCTAATGAAATTTTATTCACCTCATACTTTTCAAAAATTTACTCGCCGAGAACTTTGTTACCGATTCACACACGCTCAAAATGTAAAATGTTCCTAAAACCTTGTACCTTTCATTGAAGTACAAATTTATATTTATATATGAAGTAAGCATACATATGTAAGTACATATTTATACACTCATGTCGAAAAATAATTGTTCGTCATTTTGAACAGTTCAGATTACTTTTCTTTTGCTTTTAATGTTGATTATTTTTTTATAAAATTATACATTATTGTATGATAAAAGCCGTATTAAAAGTTTTAAAGTAATCAGTATTAAAAACAAAACAAAAGTGGTCGAAACTGGCCATAATGTCACACAATTACTTTTTGGAAATGAGTGTATGCCAACTTGTGTACACCATTTAGACTGAAGTAATGTTTTTTCTTAACTTTTTGAGTCCTTACAAGACTGTTCAAGTACCTATTAGAATTGAAGGTCTTTAGTTGTGTTCATTTACTTATTAAAAAATTACTAATAAAAAATTGGTACAGCGCTCTGTATATTGGTCGTTTAAATTTATTAAAATTTTTTAATTTACGTAATTTAAAAATTTCATATTTCAGCACTTCCTTAATCCGAGACTTCGACAACAACACATTTTGCAGTCAAGTGTAGAATATTACTATCTGAACAGAATCGTAGAAATTTAAAGATGACCAAACCGTACTTGAAGGGATAAATGTTCAACATGTTCAGTAGTATAGCATCAGGTCAAGTTTTAAAATGCGCACATGAATTTTAGCTATCTCTTCGAAATTTAGTCGGGATGGATCTGAAAGAAAGAAATTTTTTTGGGTTCTAGTCCAATTTAGTATTGCTTGCGCTCCATAACATTCATCAATTCCGTTTGACTATAATTGTGATTGTCTTTATTGCCACTACAAATACAATAGACCCTATTTGACCTCTTCAGAAATTCATTTTTATCTTAAACAAATGCTCGCCAACCATTTAAAGTTGTTTAAATGGCGAAACGAGCAGCAACTGGCTTCCAAAAGCAAATGCCATATGTATTATACAAATATTATAACTTTTACCTAAGGGTTATCATCAACCGCTCTTCCGGGCCAACACATTCCCTGAATCGGGTATTTAGTTTTTGAATAGACGGACCCACAACCGACACGAGATGCTGGAACGTGGGTTTTGACATTCTGTAGAATGATTGAAATTTGCTATCATCTTGGGAAAGTTCTTGCGCGGCGATGTATAACCGCTTTCTATTATTTCTTTGTATATATTTGTGGACCCAAAATCTCCTACGCCTTTTTCTTTGCTGGCGTTTAAGATGGAGAGCCAATAGCATGACTGCGTCGGTTTCATCTTCGCTTGATGATGTCATTTCACGTTCGAGTACTGCAATCTGTTGTAATTATGTTGATTTTTGTTTTTAAGTTTATATTTGTAATAAAATTCCGCCAAAATTGAACTGACTCCGCAAATGCATTCTATAAACAAAAAATAGAGATGTGAAAATGTAAATAAAGCATCACGACCAAGTGTGCAGAAGTGTAATCGTCATGTAATCGTTGCTTCATGACGATAACTATGACTCAACTATGATTGGACGACCAATGAGCAGAAAGCCTAAAATGGCAAGTCCAAAAATTCACTTTGCTGCACACCTTCCTTTTGGTCTACATGAAATTGCAAACACTGTTAATACATCCATTTTTTCATGTGCTAAAAATCGTACTTATCTAAAGGGCTACATGTCCAAAATTATTGCTACATGTTCCTAATTAATCAATCTTTGTATATTTATTGATTCCTTGGGCCATGTAACATTAAAATTAACAAATTTTTCTGCATTGTTTACATATTTTTATATGCGTTTTGGCATTTCTCTCTCCCAATTGCATCAATATGACGTCACGCAAAAATTACGCTCAAAAATCCTCTCTCATTGGCGCAATCTTGTATTCTATCATTCTTGGTGTCAATTATATAGAATGGAATTTGATTGCTTCCTCACATGGGAAAGGAGCGGTTGACGGCGTTGGCGCGGTAGTAAAAAGAAAATTATGGGAAGTGGCGAGGACTCAAATTTTAATTTTAAATAATGCTTCAGACGTTAATTTTGCGCGAAAAATAATACAAATGGAATTCCCGTAATTTATGTAGACTCTAATGAAATCAATAACTTTTCAACACTATTACAAGAGCGATGACCTAAAACCATAAAAATTGCAGGTCTTCAAGGATTCCACTGTAACAATATACTTGCCAGACGTACGGCGATATCAAAGCATTATAAAATTTGATTAATACCACTTTTTTAATATGTTCGAAGTTTGTTTAACGTTAATGAAAGCCTTCATATAGATGTAGATTTATTTAAAATAAAACCCCATATTTGTATTAAAAAAGCGAGTGTGTTTAAACTCTTAAAAACAAAAAATTGTATCCATTGGAAAAAATTGGAACGTCCGAACGGGAACGTCCGAACAACTTTGAACAGTTTTTGGTAGCTACTGAACATAGTTACAAAGTTTAATTTGACGCAATGGTTATGGCAGCTTATTATTCTAACAACCATTCATACATCGTTTTTTTGTACCATTAACAGATTCGCTGAATTTCGCAAAAATCATCAGTCCTCTTCGATACGAGCTCCATTTTGGGAACGTCCGAACGGGAACTTTAAGCTTACAAAACGTTGATTTTTTGTTTATAGAACGCTTGAAAGTAAGCGTAATACAATCGAAAAGGAACATTGGTTATAAGCGTAGAAATATAAACTTGTAATAAATGTTCAAAAGAAAGCTTTTTATAAGCGTAAAAGTGTAAACTTATGATAAAGGTTCAAAAAATGTTGTTTATAAGCGTATGAATATAAACTTACTAAAAATTTTCAACAGAAAGCTTTTTATAAACATTTTTTAACCCTTTATTTAAAGATATTTCATTAAAAACTCATACATAGATTGCTTAACATCTAGAAACTAAAAGAAATGCAAATTTTCGGCGGACTCATCTACAGTCGCGAAAATGTAAATAGGGAATAGATATTTTAGCATAAAAATTCATGAAAACACACAAAAATTAAGCATAAAAAAGTTAATTATTACATCTTGTTGCGTGCTTTCAATTACATGCGGTTATTGGCAAATTGGAAAAACGACATCGATGCAGCTATATATCCGCTTCACCGCCGCGATTCTCATTGATGAACTTTTCTGAAAAAAAATTAATACATTGGATTGGATTTTTTTTCCGCATCGGTTTTATTAAATTGTTTCTTTTAATAATATATTTTAAACAAGTAAGAAAGTCTAAGTTCGGGCGAAGCCGAACATTAA
>NW_016175549.1:0-9935 GCF_001687245.7 Rhagoletis zephyria
CTCTCTCTCTCTCTCTCTCTATCTAACTCTAACTCCCTATCTCTCCCGCACTTGGTAATTTGCCACTGCTGTTACCCTAATGCTTCGTATTATTGTTGCGCTGTTGTTCTGCTTAAATCGCTGTTTGTTGCAATCATAATTTCATATTAGCAACAACAATAAACACAAGCGCGCGCATATTGGTGCGTGTAAATTTTCATATTTTTTTACATTTCCGCTTTCTTGGTTACTTCTGCTTTTTCCTATGTTTATAACTTCACACTTTTCTTTTTTTTTTGTTTTGCTGCCACATTTTCATAATTTCTCATTTAAAGTTGGCAACGCTGACAGCTGTTAAGCATTAAACGCATATCTGTTTGCTATGGCGTCGCAAACTGGCAAAAGGATACAGAAAAAAAATTTAATATTCGCCCCTGCAGTCACAGACGCACTCCCTTCCCACCACCGACAACGCTATCACTTCCAATGCTTTAGAGCTGGTTGCCACGGCATATCCGGCAGCTAAGCGACAACAGAGCGGAGATAAATTTATGTAGGAAACGTTGATTGCTGTGTTTTACTCTGATTACTGCTGTTTTTGTTGTTGTTTTCTATTTTCTTGCTTGCTTACTTTGACCAATTTTGTGTTGACAAGAAATCCGGAAATGTTTATGCCTTGACATTTTGTATTTTTGGCTTAGATTTAGCATAAACAGTTGCAACCAAAATACATATGTATAACAGCCGAAGGAGTGGAATGAGAGTAAAGATGCTAAGTAAGCAAGAATTTATGCGTTAGGAATTTGCTGTAATATTAAAATTTTTATAAAGCTGCCTTTACACGGCTCGATTTCTGTCGACTGGAAAAGCGACTGAGAAATCGACTAGGCAAAGCATCTACATTTCACGGCTTTAGGTCGACAAAAATCGATCCGTGTAAAGGCAGCTTAAGGGAGTATATTTCGCCATATATTCGAATCTTAACATGAAATACCCTAGACCCGATAGTTGGCGCTGGTGTCGAGATATTAAGAAAATTGTTATGTTTGATACGATAGGGTGCCGCTGTAGCTGCTTTTTTAGAGGTCCCAACTACGACTCGGAATGGTTTAGGTTCGAATCCTGTTCAGAGCAATACTTACAAACGTTTTTTATTGATACTAGCTGCCCCTCGCCAGTCAATGGCAAATAGAGTGACGTGGGTGCCGAGATGCGTACCTATGTGGTGACTGTTTATCAGATAACAGGAGATACTTCGTTTAGTTCTCATTCACTGCCAGTCCCCCTGGCTTTACTTCTCTATCTAATCCTGAGCAGGCAGAACCTATGTAGTCCTTGCTTTTACCCGTGATGTCGATGCTATCGACATACGCTAGCTGAGCGGTTCTACAGCTCCTTATATCTTCTCCAACATCAGGTTTAATAAATTACACAAACTGACCTGCCTGAAACGCAGTTTGGCATCGAACGGCTCGGGAGCTTCCTTCCCAATTCTGACATAGCTGGTGGTATTGCTCAACGTTATTTTACAGAGCCGTATTAATAGATGGTCTGTTTTGGATCCTATTCCCGTCGATCGTTCCAATATCTGGCATATGGTGAATACCTAATCTGTGGTGCAGTTACCAGGCCTAAAGCCACACTGATGAGGACAATTAATTCGTTGACGTTTGCTTTCAGTGTTTCACACTATACCCTCGACAATACCTTGTACCCAATGATTGAAAGACTGAGTCCGTAGTAGGTGGCGCGTGTGTCGAATCTCGTGCCTTCGGACCGATCGCATGTGGGTCAAGAACAGCAGAGATATACTTTTCAACACCATATCTAGCCGATTTTGTTTCTCATTATCGATCTAAACCTCTATCTCCATCTGGCATCACTAGGGAGCTATTGGTCTATGTGGGGCGGTCAGCCATCCAAAATAACCTAACCTAACCTATCGATCTGAAAAATTATGAGTCTTTAATGAATCTTCTTGTGAATCTTTCATATTTCAGGTTCCGGTTAAGTCAGTCTACTGTTAACGAAACTTTTGATATGAGAGCTGGGACGATGGAATCAAAAATCTATTTATTGTCCACTCTGGCTTTGAAATCGCCCATACCTATTTAAACATCACGCCGGTACAGCGCTCATAAGCGCACTCTAAACGCTCATATAGGTGTTCCTTGGCCGTATCGTTCTGACGGCGCGTGGGTTCAAAAGAGCGAGATATTAAGAAAAAAAGAAATCTTACACCGAGTGAGCACAAGCGAGTTCCCAGGTTTTGTCCAACTTGCCCCATAGAGCATTAGCCTTCTCAAGGACGTCAACCGGCAGGGCAGAACTGCCTTTCCCATTGAAGGTCCGGACATTTCAGATGCATATCCTGCAGTCATCGTACTTCAAATGTACGAGGCAAAAATTTTCTTTTCATTGGATTTTTGTTTTTCGAGGCAGATCCCATCCCCGCAAGTGCATAGGATTATATCGTTTGCTCTAAGACAAGACAGACACCCGCAGGCACCCAGACCTCATGGTGAACAGATTTTGCTGACTTCAGTGGACCCTTAAACCGAACTTCTTCTCTCTCTCTGCAGTGCCCCAAAGCTTCACATGGGTGAATTACGGCATCCCACAAAGGAGTTGTACATCTCACATAGGGCTCGCGAACCCGCAAGTGTAGGAGTAACTAGAATATAGTCGGGAAACTGCGGATGCATATCTAGAAGCCCTACTATATCTCTTTGCACCACAATTCGATTGTGCATTATTTTCGTGTAGCTACTAGGATTTCACTAATTAATGTCTATGATGAAGCGCCTTGCCAACTCATTAACGCATCTGATTAAACAGCTGCAATAAATCACGCATTGGAATTTGCAAAGTTTTACAATCTCACTTTTTATATACCTACCTACACTTTCTGAACGAAATTCGTAATTCTCACATTAGGTTCACCCTTATCGCAATTGAGTTGTCACTACATGCTCTTCTTCACCTCACTCAGCCTCTATATCTAACAGTTTACTAAATTTATTGCAAATTTTTCACAGTTCAACGCGCTTGCAAATCAGTCATTCACGTTGAAGCGCAAGCATTTTGTTATTCAGCGATTTTTTCAACCTTCATTCTCGTTCGCTTGCAACCAAATCGTTGCCGGTAAACAAGTTTAGTACGTATATATGTAGTATATAGTCATGTGAAAAATAATAGAGACATTTTGACCAGTTTGGACTATTTTTCTTTCGTTTGCTTAATGTTTATTGTTGGTTTTTTTTTTTTATAAAAATACACCTCAAAAACCAAATAAGTTTAAACTTTAAACATTGTAGGAATTTTCAACAAATTTATACAACAGCAAACTTTTTATTAAGAATGTTTAGTGAAAGAAATTCTAACTATGCAGTTGTATAGCCCAATAAATTCTATCCAAGTTTTAGGTGGTAAAGGTGATATTTTTTTCTTTTTGCTAACTATACAAAGTATGAAACAGTAACCCCATCCGCAGGAAAATTATCAAAAATCAGCGCGATTTCTAAGTGGCTACTTTAAGAAGCTAGAATTAAATAAGCTATAAAACTGCGTACATAGAATTTTTCTAAAAATTCTTAATAACAGGTTTTTGTTGTTGTAAAAATTTGGGAATTTTTCCTCATTTTTTAATTTTTGAAAGATGGACTTACAGTGGCGGTCAAAACTGGATGAGTGATGTTTCGTTCGTATATGTGTATTTTACTAGAATTTTATAAGCCTGTTAACTGCATACCCAAAATATTTCTAAAAATTCTGGTTAATATGCTCTAAATTTAGATAAAAAATGTTGGAATTTTCCTAAGTTTTATATAGAGTTTAAAAGTGTGATTTATATAGTTTATGTTAAAGCATGAACCATATTTTTATAAAAATATATCAAAAAAAGTTTATCTTGAAAAATATTGTAAATATTAAAATCGAAACATCATGCCTCCGTTTCTGACCGCCACTGCATATGGTGTTTGCTAGAAAAGGCGCAGTATTTTTACAAAAAAAAAAAAATAATAAACATTAAAAACAAACAAAAGAAAAATATCCAAAACTGGTCAAAATGTCGTCACTCTATTATTTTCCACATGACTGTATATATGCGTATACTATGTACATACACATATGTATGTATTTCATCTAACTTGCATAACTTTTATCTTTTCTGTGTACGCATATGTGGGTTTTATCACTGTTCTACTGATTTCTTTGCACCATTTTGTCATTACTCTAATCGCTTTTGCAAGAGCATTCCTCATTATCACTACAAAAAAATTATCTCTTACTTACTTGATGTGCTACGCATTCAGGTCACACGCAGACATTGCCATATACATAATCACATGCATGCGCGTGCTTTAAATGGAGCGTAATTTTTTGTTCCAATATTTCCAGTTGGATTTTCTAACACAAACTGCCGCGAATCAGTCTGACGTGGCTTGTCTTCCATATTTACATGCATAACTCAGCTTGTGCTTTGAACTGAAATCCTTGCACGATAATGCGATACTCAGCTATCTGCGGTGGCTGTTTACGTCTTTCTCCTTTACAAATTTTGGCTCAAAATAAACGAATTTCTTCGTCTCCATAAATGAATCTAGTTTGGCAGACTAATTCAGATTATAATAGGAGGAAATCCGTGTTTACTCTCAAGCCATTCGAAATAAATTAAACACACTACATGTCTGGAGACAGTTAAGGTCACAGTTGGACCTTCAAAGCCATATATAGACAGGCAGAGGGAAAAATGTCTCCTACCAAAACTAGTCGTGGCCAGCGACGTAGAGAGGGATATGTTTTGCTTATTATTGATCTAGTAAATAAATGAGCTTTTAGTGATTAATGAAAACATTTCTTAACTCAAAATGTGTCTAGCAACCTTACCTTTCAAAGCTTTCGCCAAGCGCTGACTGATAAAGGCACATTAGCCAAACGAACCCTCATACTTTCTTTTCTCGGTGATAAATTCCAAAGGTTTCCTTGCCCTTCCAGCTTTTCATCAATGAAACTACCTGAAAAACAACTGCCAGTTACCCCTATATGTTCGAAAGGGAAGTACTTTGAGGCTACCAAGACAATTACTGGCCTGTTTCGAGAATGTCATAGCTGAGTTTAGATGCTTAACATGCATCCATCCGACTTCGAGCTAATTTGATTATCCTATCTGTAATTGTTTCGAAAATCATCCACTCTAACCTGTTTGCGGTATTCATTGATTGTTTCCTGTCAAACTGAAATCTAGTTTCTCAGAATTCTGGAGCGCACACTTATAGCCTTATTGTATACCCGAACGATAGGCCGTACGAACGACTCGTTTTCAGAGGAATGCTTCGCAAATTAGTCCGGCGGCATTATTCTAGCCGGTGTAAATGTAACCGAGACGATGCAACGTTACGTAAAATTCGTTCCAAAATACATCGGCTTAATATAACTTCACTTTTACTACATATTTTCACCGAGTAATTCCGATTAGTTTTTCGTTTTTTTTAGGGAAACATGGAACGCTAAGTTTTCCTTTTCAGATTCTTTCATGTTTTATTTTTAGGAATAGTATATAAAATTTTCAGAAATCTTCGGGATTTTTTGTGGCTTTTCGGGATCTTTTGTTTTATGCATATACTAGCCTGCCTGGTATGAGCGAGATTTACCGGCATAAATATGCCGAAAAAACTAAAATCAAAACCGTACACACTTTTTTCGGAGCTAGTTTTTCTTGCTCTTTTGAGATTCTTCCAGGACATTCTGGTCCAGATAAAAAACTTATGCTGAAAAAAATAAAAGAAAATCTGTATATGTATTGTATATGTTTTTCGAAACTCCTTGAGATTCTTTTACGACTTTACGGAAGTTGTTTATTCTATTTTTTGTGCTTCTCGGGAACTGTTAGAATAGCCTTTTTTGGTCCCTTTTGGATTTTCCGAGAATATCAAGGCCCAAAAATACAATTATGCTAAAAATATGAAACTTAAATTTCCAGTTCACTGTATGTAGGTAAATTTTCCTTAAGAAATAAAACGCGAAAATATTGGATTTTTCTTGCCTAAAGTGAAAAAGTTCAAAAGTTGATTAGGACGATTTTTTTAAGCTTGTATTATGTTTCACCTATTTGTAATCACACGTTTAATTAATTTTTAACCAACTTCCCCATGAAAAATTTAAATGTAGCTCAGAACTCGATGACAAAATGAAAGAAGAACTAATCCGCTAGGTGGCGCAGATGTTGAGATATTTGAAATTTATTTATTTTTTTTTAATTATGTTTTCGATATTTTTAAATAAAAAGCAAGAACTCCACAAAAACTAGGACTGATGGGTTGCGCAAGTGTCGACGTATTGGGAAAATCCATATTTGGTCCGATTTTGTTCATAAATAGAATGTTTATCACTTAAAAGGAAAGAAATTACTTTACGAAAAATTTTTCCGTTAGGTGCTGCGGGGTTCGAAATTTTCTCTGTTCTTATTAATCACTAATAAAAGCTTATATTTAAGTTGTTTTATTTTTAATTACTTGTTTATTAAAAAGCATACTTGTTACGTCTCTGCCTGAAATATTAGCGTTGTGAGATGGTCCGTCTGGTCTGGTTCCCAAACTCCGGTATTTTTTATGAACCTTTGCGATATTTTCAGAACTTTTCTGGATTGCTTAAGAACTTTACGTGATACTTCGTGTTTTATATTGGTTGTTATTTCGGGATTTCCATTGATTTTCACGGATTTTTCTCGATTTTTTGGGTCTTCTAAGGGTTTTTCGGAAACTGTTAAATCTAGAAACTTTATATCTAATGGATATTTAAAAAAATAGAAAGCGTATTCTGGCTTAAAATAATAAAAGATGCTGCGTTTGTTACGAAATGTCTACTTCAAACGTTCTCTAATCCATTTAATTGCTCCGCAGACACTAAATCGACTGCTGAGTGGAAGATCGACCTATCTCGGCAGCCAGTTCGAAAACGCTCTATCTCAAACAACTTTTCAAGAACGCCCTATTTCAGAACTCGTTTCAAAAACGCCCTATCTCAGCTGCCGATTCAAAAACGCCCTATATAAGCACATTTTCAATACATTTAGAAGTAAGATAGGGCATTTTTGAACCGAATTCTGAGATAGGGTGTTTTTCAATAAAATTCTGAAATAGGGCGTTCTTGAAAAGTTTTTTGAGATAGAGCGTTTTCGAACTGGCTGCCGAGATAGGTCGATCTTCCACTCAGCAGTCGAAATACTAGTTCTGAGAACAATTTTTTCAATTCACACCTAGGAATTCAAGTAAATTACAGTTGGCCTTTAAATGTCAATTTTTAGTAAAAAAATTGAAAATTAACTACCGGATACGAGTTGGCTTTTCTGCGTGAGGCGGACTTCATATCGCTGATATCCTTGCACAATCTTTTCGTCCCACGTGTCGATTAAAAAAATCATAAGGGAAACAAAAATTAATTTCAACTTCTTTTGATAATCTTTAAAATCTCCTCATTAGCTTTTTCTGAGCACGGCACCCTTCTTCGTAATTCTTGCAAGGCATTTTCTTTGCTTATTTTCGCCCTCAACTCGCACCGCCTTCAGCGCACTTCTTAATTTTCTTGTAATTCGCTGCCTGTCTTGCTTAACTTTTTTTGCACTGCCGGCAGTTCCTCCTTTCCTTGTCATTTTCGTCCTTCACAAGTACACACGCATGAGCGCATGTAATGTTGACGAATGTGTGATAAGACAATATTTTATCTGTTGCCATTACCGTTGTTGCTCTAGCTTGCTACTGCTGGCAAGCAATTTCACAGTAGCAGTAACCAAGTAAACTTGGCTTGAGCGGCAGAAGGGTGAACAGCAGCAGCAGCAGCAGCAGCACGAACACGAGCAACTCATCAAGCTACAATCAAGCAGCAGCTCAACACATTAGCAACGCAACGACAGGAAGATGAGCAACAAGCGTACGGAAAAAAAGTTCAAAAAGGAGGTGCCAGAGAAGTTACCAACTGTAGCAACATCAGTGTCTACGTTAAGCGACGAAGATGAAGCGACAAAAGTGTCAAGCCGCAACGATGTAGCGCGTTTGCCTTGCACTAAGAAATGCTCGATCCTTTGTGTATCTCTATTTTCTTCTACGGCCAGAAAAGTGTGGTGAGAGGCGGCTCACAATGGGCTTACAGCGGCCAAAAATAGTAAAAAAGCACTAGCGAATTTCAAATAGTAGTGACGGGAATTTATAGCAAAACTTCCAAGCAACCCAAATCCAAAAATAATTTTTTACAAAAATCCATTTTTGGAGCCATGGCACGAGTAGATACAATGAAAAAATTAATTTTTAAGAATATTTTTTTTTCGGAATTAATTTAAGCCAGGGACCGAGAACAGAAGGTATGATCGAAACTAAATTTCGTTCGTGCAGTTTTGTTCCCAAATACGCTTGAAAACCCAAACCGAAATGAGAACAAAATCTTCGAGAAGTTTTTCACAAGAACGAAAGAGAGAATAAAATTATCGAGAACGTTCTCTATGGGACTTCTGTATATGTATAAGGACAAAACACTGTGGAACGTTTGCAAAGAGAACAAAACCCCCCAAACGTTCTGGCAAAGAACGAAACGTGAACAAAGTCAAAGAAACTTACTCTCGCAGAACCATTGCGGAACTAAAGTCTCGGGAACTTTCTGACAGTGAACGAACGGAAACGAATCTTTCAACTATTCGCGAAGAATGGACGCAATAACAATATTTCTCTCATAGCGTTCCATTAGTTTGAAGTGTTTGAATAGTAAAATTAATCAAAAAAGAACGCAAAGATAATTATGCAAATTAAGTCCACGAAAGACTTCAGACACGAACTTTTCTTGCACAGAAAATGAAAAATAGTTCCATAAGTAGACAGTGCCCCTAATGATATTCGATCTGGAATTTGAAATGATACAATCTTCCTCTGGCTTAGAATTAACAATCGTAGTTCTCACTGAAACGATTTTTCATCCCAATACGCTGATACCCCTCTCATTCTTAATTTTAAGTTCTCAAACTTTTGTTCTCGTTTTGTTTTCTAGCAGAACGTTCCCTAGACCTTTGTTCTTCTTTGGTTCTCTTTAGAAAGGTTCTCGATACTTTCGTTCCCAATTTGTTCTCATTGAAAGCATTCCCGAAAGTTTCGTTCTCATTTCGTTCTTCTTGAGAACGTTCCCGAGAGCTTTGTTCGCATTTTGTTCTTTATGGAATTTTTCTAGTGCGAACTTTTAAAAGTTCCAGGGAAGCGGGCTAAATTATTCTCAGAACGACTAAGCATAAAGTATGCGTGTCATATTTGCAATGATTTCAACTGCTAGTTCGACTCTATTGTGGAAAGGAATGGAATTGTGGGTGTGTGTAAAACCAAAAACAAATTTTTCAACCTGCCAGGCAGTACATCCCATTGTACTAAAGGCCTAGAAACAGGATTTAGGGGAAAGGGATGGGTAAGCGGTTTGAGAATTTATTGCTGCTCTGCAAACTTACCAGACTCCTTTACAACTCCTAGCAGTTCGTCAAGGAAAAGAGAATGTATCTCGTCCCTTGTCAATATATTCGGCCGAAAAATTCTCCATCTTAGTCTCGCGAAGGTCGGACAATGGTAGAGAAAATATTTGGTACTATCCTGATCCTACAAACAAGATGTATACGGTAGATCGTCGATGATGCCCATGGTGACCATGTGTGAATTGAATACCACACCAACGGATCTCATGAGGTTTATTTATTAGATCATTGATTTACCAGACCGTTCTCGCTATGCTTGGCTCTCGAATTTGCTTCGGTCCAATTGGACGCTGCACAAAACCGCAGTTCGTCAATTCTTCAGCCAGTGCGTTGCCTTGAACGTCATACTAGCCTGACAGCCACACAAGTTCAACCTCATTCCACTTCCTAACGGAGTGCAACCTCAAATTACATTCCTGAACTACCTTTGAGAAGTGGTACGATCGGTACCAGTTTG
>NW_016175550.1:0-9934 GCF_001687245.7 Rhagoletis zephyria
GCTCATGCCACCAACAGCGATGTTGTATGCTTAAGATTTCTACTGGGTTGTATGTACACAAATACATACCTATACGTAAGTACTTATACCCAGTAGGACATCGGGTAGCGCAAATTATCAATGCTTTCCACTTAAGTTTCCATCTGCCGAGCTTAACAACTTCCATGACTATTCGCCATGACTAACGCACAGCGATGGCCGCCTTCGCATGAATGACTTCGCGTAGTACAAAAAGCAATAGAGCGAAATTGTTCGTATTCGATCGTGCGTCAATGCTAACACACATGCTTTTTTTCGTGTGATCGTTCATCTGTTCTGAGACACAGCAGCTACAAATTAAGATGCTGAGTACGTGGCTGCTCACTACCTATCTTTGTTATCTACTCGCTTCGTACAAATTTATTACTTCGGCTTCTCCTACTTTCCACCTACTTTAGTCAGTTGCAAATTCATTGCTACTCCAAATGCACGCGACTAGGCAATACATTTTTTCTAGTACATGCTGTCAAACTAACAAAAGCATATATGCTGGCATGAATAACATTAGGAACACCTAACAAATAGGCCTAGTGGGTACATACGTACGCCCAAAATAATTCAATTGTTTGTGTGAACATATGTACATATGTATGTATGTACGTATGTATGAATATGGAAGGTTTACCCGGTTTGCTAGCCAAAAAACTTTTTATGCTGTTCTACACAAAAGTGGAACAAACTGTTCAAAAAATCGTAATGAAAAGCTTGGAAAAGGCGTAAAAAGACGCAACAATCGAACAATCAGAAACTAAAACTGAAATTGAGCAAAATGTTGAAAAGCGTTTGATTGAATTCTCAGCAAATCAAATATAAATTAGGGCGGCTTAGGCATCGAGAAAAAACAAAAAAGTGGTGTGTGATTTAAATAAGCACATTTAATCGTCAGTATTGTAAAACGATGCTTGGGATGTCAAAGGGTAAAAAACCGAATTTCTGTTTACCGTTTATGTACATTCATATGCATGTATTCGCTAAATTTTTTCATCTGGGTTTTTCTTCAATTCGAGGTGTACTTATGTCTTGTTGTTATCACATAAATGAAGTTACCAAGAGAATGGCAGGCTTAATTTTTTATGAGCAAATTATCCCAGGCAGAAGTGCATTTAAAGGTGTTCTATTGGCCTAACCGTTTTCGAAAAAAACCTCTTGGATAAAACTCTCCCTACAAAAACGATTTCATCTGAGCTCAGCTCCTATATTTGCAACTTGAAGCTTGTTTGGTTTCGCAGAGACTTGCGATATATTCTATCAGTTGAACACTTTCATCATAAAATATAAACACCTGAAAATTATGAAATATTTGTCTGGTGTTTTTTCTTTCGAGTTAGTTGTAGAGCTCTACGAACTAATTAAAAGACTCCACTTAGCATAGGTATGAACTTTGAAATTTAAATTTCATTTTTACTTTCTCATACATAACACGAGTAAAAAGAAAGAGTACTCCATAGCATTCAGTACTCGCAAAATAACTCGAACGTACTCATGAACTAAAAACGACCCGAAAGTAGCACTCAAAAATGCTCTGTTCCAATCATCACCTTAAAACATATTCTCTGTATCGATTAAAAATACTCAGTATTAGGTGTCGAGTAGATACTTAAAATTACTGAGTTCTATTTACATTTACCGGTATTCAGAAATGATTTTACTCAATTTCAAGTAACAACAATTTTCAAATACCCGTACAGTACTTTGAATGAAATGCCGCTTGTGAGATTTATACATTAAGCATTGAAATGTTACCAACATGAGTATATTTAAAGAAAGTACTCAGTATCAAAAATACTCGCATTCTTGTTCGTAACCTATTTTTTCATAATCGTCTTTGTCCTCGTATTCGTCTTACTCCCCGTGTTCATATCCGTCTTCGTATTCTTGTCCTCACTGCCAGCAAGTCAAGTGCAACTTAATTATACACTGGTTTACAGCAAAAATGTTCTATGGATGCCATTATCCAATTCCTATGTAGAATTGCTAGGTGATTCCGAAAATCGAGGTAATTTTTTTCTATGGATAACTTTTCGAGATATATGCAATTTATCGTTATTCAGCTTAAAAAAATAGTAATTTCACTTAATCACGTATATCTTGCGAACCAATTGAATTATCGTAATACGAGATAGAAATGAAAGCAAATCAATTCTCCGTAAACCATGTATACACCACTTTTCGATAGCCTGATAGTTTTTGAGAAATTAATTAATAATTTCTGACATCTCTTGTTATCGATGCAAATACTCTACCTGCTCAGGTGTACGTGGCGTATGAGTAACGCTCCTTTCCGCTCATATTTCATACAATTATTTTTAGTAAAATAATAATTTGAAACAAACTTTCTAAATATGAACCAAACCATAAATACGGATTTTCCATTGTATCTTCACTCATGCGCCACCTAGCGGATTAATTCATCATTTATATTGCTTTATCATTGAAGACTCTAGCTCATCGCGAAGTTGGTTTAGAATTGAATGCAAGATTTGGCTCAAACAATCATAATTACATACGTTCATACAAAGCATGTTAAAATAAAAAGCTTTTAGATACCTTTCATTGGTGTTTTTGGTTTCAAAATCGGTGCAGTAGAACCGCTAACCGCAAATGTATTTTACCGTGTTAATATATAAAATATAGAATTACCGTCGCTCCATACAAGATTCGCTTTCAACAATTTCGCATTCTCTTGAGTTTTAGTTAAGCAAAACTTTTGCAATAAATATTCCGAAATTCGCTAGTCAATTAGTGTTTCGAAAGTAGAAGCAGTGTTTGTTGTTGTTTGCAGTAGGAATACGTGAGGATTTGCAACACGTACCTATGGTCAAAATCAAAAAAAGAATCAAACCAAATATGTCATCAAAAAATATATGCCAAATTCATATAAATAATAAGCCAATATCAGCATAGACTTGATGGAATAAAAAACCAAAAAAAAGTAAAAAATAACAGCATCACCTGATATAGCCAACAGTCAGTGTATGTATGTATGTATGTTGAAGGCGCACACATCCGTTGGCTGCAGCTGACAGCATTACGTCGGATACAATACGAAACGTGTTGTCTGCGGCAGGTTAAATATGAATTGAGCTAGGTCAAAAAAGCGAGAAAAAAATTCTGGATAAAAAGAAAGCAATGCAATAAAAAAATTGTACTTTAGTCAAAACAGAAATAGACACCAATACCGAAGCAGCAGCAGTAGAAGCTCGATTACAAACACCAACAGAAAGGTTGAAAAGCAGGCAAACAACAGGCTTATGACCTGAATTTTGGCTTTGTTTCGCTCTTGCAGTTTTCCGTTTGTTGTGTCGCGCTATTCCCTGTTCTGCTGTTGTTTTTTTTTCCGCATGGAATGAGATTTAGCAAATATTGTTGATATGAAATATTTCCATGAGTAAATGAAAAATGAAAGCGCAAAATAAATAAATGACAAGCGAATATTTTGGAAGCGAGCGCAATGAGTTCGACAGTTTGGATGACAGCTAAAATGTGAGTGCAGACAACAGGAGCAGACGAAGAATGAGTAGAGTGTTGGAAAAGGGTGATGATGGCGATGATGAAAGGTAAAACAAATACGTTTTGGCATCGCTGTGTACATACGTACGTGTGGGTGGGCACTGAATGGGGGGACAAAAAAAAAAAAATAAAATCTGCTCGAAAATGCAACTCATGGTTAGCTGTGTGAGATGTGAACGTTTAATGAAGGACAGAGAGAGGTTTGCAAAGGCCACGAGCGGAAGTGATGCGCGTGTCAACGAACCAACCATGAGACGTGACGTAGTGGCGACGTGATTTGATGGCGTGATGCGATATTGTGGTACACACAAGTTGTGTAAGGTCGAGATGGAATGAGATATGAGTGCTACGAGAATATTGTACACCTGATATTTACTGTGCGGTAAGTGGATGTATTTAGATTTAGCATTTTCAGGTGCATCAAGCTTGGAGTGAAAAGTTGCCAAGGCCACTTTTTGTGAAAACTCATTATTTAATATAGGATGCAAGAGAAATTAAAAAGCCATCGTTTGCAAAAGGATGAAAGCGCTTGTTTTATTTCTCCCCTTTTATATGCGCTGAAAGGCTAATTTTCTAAGTCCAAAAGAGGCACAGAAAGTTCTTTACCAGGCCCATCTGTCTAATGGTTGTTTATTGAATTTCGCAAGCAGTACTGCATTTGATTGAAACTTGGCATAACAGCAAATGGCTGTTCATTTCCCAAATCAAAACTGGCGTTGGTATCTTCACAAGAAGGAGGAGTTGAAAAGCTCATTTTCCCTCCTACTTTGGGGTATCACCATCCATATTTCTTCCGAATTTCGGACGTCGGTCACTCTTGGCGGCAGAGACTTAGGCACACGTGTCCCAGGATAGTGTGCTATCATTATCTTTACGTGATAGATTCTACAACGTTGAGTTCTTTAAGGCTTAGTACTGACTTAACTGCAGAAAATGATTTAAATTGTAATGTGTTTCTCTGAGGTAGTAGGTTGGAAGACGATTAGTGAAAATGTCGAGGATTGTAACATCCTCTACAAAAAAAGGGATTTAGTTCTCGATATCGAGAAAAAGGTAAGATTTCTAATAGTATTCTTGCGTTGAATTTTAATTGGTTTCTAATGTCTCGTGTGCTTCTAATCATTATCTAATCAAATTCTAACATAGTTCCCTAACCGGTTGCACCTCTTACGTACGAGTCTGTGTTTGCTGGACATACATAGGTACACACATACATATGTATATATGTAAGTAAGCCGCCGGTAAGAAGATTATTGCATGGCCAATTGATTTCCATGAATAGCTGTCAAAGTTGTCAGCATTAAAATATGAAATGAATAGCGGTTTGGCAATTTATGTCCATCTCTCTGTCAAATTGTCTATAAATAAGGCAAACATTGCCGACAATAATCAATAAGCATTTACCTACAGGCATTTCCAAAGCAACGTTGAATTTTTCATGGCTGACATCATTTCTGGCTGGAAATTTCTACAAATTTGTAAAAAAAAAACTAAGCTGGACTGTCATCTGCTAAATAAAAACTTTTACTTTTTGAGAAAATGGCAAAATAAATGTTTGTAACTTTTTTGGCAAGGAAGCAACAGCTATTTACAAAAATAATGAATACTGAGTTGTGGTGACAAATTTAATACACCTGAGCACAAATTTTAAACTCTTGGCTTAAACGTGTGAAGACAAACAAAATTACAACTAATAAGTAACTAAAAAAGATAGTTCATCTGTGTAGAAACTACTCCTCTGCATAGCAAAAGTGCGAGCAGATTTCCCTGTAGAGTTTTTGCGAGAAATCACACAATCACACAATTGAAATGTAGATAAATTTAATTATGCTGCTCGCGTGTTCAGCGATATTCTATGAGAGTTAAATTAATTGTCATTTAATGCAAGGCCCCCCCCTTGCACTTCGCGGCGCTCAAGTATGTATGTCTGCGTTTGTCATTTTCATGACGCTGATACTACACGGCGTTTAAGTAATTACGATTATTTTTCCATTTTCCAAACAATACTCAGCTCAGTGACATGTGTCATAATTCAATTAATATATTATTTATTCAACAGCAAGAGAGTCATTCAAAGCCAAGGACTGTTCAGCTAAAGGACTTTTAATAAGCCATTGAGAGTGTATGCATTTTTGTAAATATATTGTAGTTGTGCCATAGGAAATGTATGTATGTATGTTTGTAAATGATGAGATATTGGCATTCGAATTAAATATTCTTTTTATTAAAAATATAAGTGACGCCGACTCCAAACGGCGATTATATTTTTACGAAAAGCTGTTTTTCATGGCTGAAATACACTCGGAGGTTTGCCATTGCCTGCCGAGGGGCGACCGCTGTTAAGAAAACACCTTTTTTCTATATTTTGTTGCGATGTTGCTTTGACCAGGGTTTGAACCCAAATTGTATATTTAACTATTTTTTCATATTAACTATATCGCAATTTTTTTTTTGTTTTACAGAGACTCGAAAATGTCGAAAAACACAGTTTTCCGCACTTTTAAACCTAAGTTTCTCGAAAACTAGAACCAATCCAATATCTTTACAGTCAGATTCGGATTGTACGGGAAAAGTCCTATGACAATGGACTACAATATTTTACGGAACCGAATTTTGTTGGGCAGTGGAATATAAGGTCATTTTTCCAGTGACAATTTTCATGCATTGTCTAATAAATAAATAAAAAAATATTTTTATTTCATTATAAGATTCATTGCCATACACAAATTCGCTACACATGCTTTCATCGATAAATAAAAATTCGAAAATTATTTTTAAATTTAGCTCAAAGGGATTCTTTATGCCTAACTGTACAAAAAACCTCGCTTTAACTCCTGCAGCTTACCTGTAAATGGCGTGCAATTGAAAATCAAATCGATTTAAAAAATTATATCTAAACATGTCCAATGCATCACAACACATGCGTGAAATTTATTATTCATTATTTCATGTAGCTACAAATGCGGCCAGCTGGGAATTTTCATGTAATTCGACACCAACTCGTTAGAATGCAGCGCTCAATCATTCAATGCGATATTATTTGGATTATTTAGTAAATAAATTCCACAAAATTTTTTTAGCTTTCTTTGGGCAGTCCACAAAAATTTCAAACATAAAATTTAGCTGCGCTTATAAAATTCGTACTCTAAGCCGTACAAAAAAAAAAAAATCCAACTCNACAGAAAATTATTTATAGCTCTCACTCAATAAATTGCTATTTTGTATGCGAGGACTGCGTTATTTATGTATGCTTGCCATGGCGTACACGCTTTCCTTCCAACCACCGCTGTGCCACGTGTGATTGCCTCATAAATTGTTGTTTTGTCATAATTGGCCTGCAACACCTCCTCCATTTGCTGGCCGCATTTGCGCGTTGTTGTCGCATTAATGGCATTCATGTATTTATTGAGCGCAGTGGGAAATTTACCGTTGATTGTCAGCAAGTGTTTTTGTGGGAAAAACAGTTTTGTAAGGAAATTAAATTTTCGCCGCCTTTTCGCCTTTTTTTTAGCGCTGATAGTGATGATGCCAGTTGCATTGTTTTTTTTTTTTTTTGTCCTTTGCTCTGCCTTCTATGTGCTATGCATTTGTTGTTGGCACACATTCCTAGCACTTGCCCTTTTTGCTTCCACTGTTAGTTGTTTTATTTTTTATGTTGTAGTTGCATAATATTATCGTACATTTCGTGTCACTTGCTTGCTGATTGTGGTGGCTAGTATGTCCTTGCTTTATGCTTTGTCAATGCTTCGCCATAAATTTATGTACAATTTATGAAATACTCGACCGCACACTCTCTAACACACCCAATCGACCAAAGCAGACCAGTGAGTGTGAGTGTGTGCTGTGGCTGTGCGGACCGATTGCTGCTATTTATGTGCATTTTATTGCTTTCAATTTTTATGCCACTGCGGGTACTGGCACGCCGCCACACACACACACCTCCTGGCATGAGATTTGCTGCTTCGTTGCTGTAACAATAAAATGTATGATTTTTTATTTCGTATGCTTTTTTTTTGTTTTTGTTAATGCAATGTATTTTTTTGCATGTATGTATGTATGTAAATAATTCTTCTTCGGTGGCCACAAGGCCCTTTCGAGGTGCCCTTGCAGAGAACAGAATTTTTCGACAAGGCCGGGGAGAGGCAAGCAAATGTTTACGGAATGAATAGCAGAGATGTGAATAGGCCAACTGCAATGGAACCTAGATGCAATAAAATAAAAAATAATATTTAGTAGTAAAGATTGAGCATAACTAGCGAGATAAATATAGCCTCGGAAGTACTCAGTACATCGGCTGCACATTTTGAGAGACAAACATTGGGACAGCGATGAAGAAATTTCATTCCGTATAGAATGATTTGTAGTGTGGGACTGCCGGAGGCACCAACAACAAAAAAAACTACCACCATACATAGATTTTTGCGCGATCCATTTGCTCTGTGGAAGAGAGCGGGGGTTCCCTACAAATTTAAGTTACTGGGCCAACGACAGCAACGTCAATACCAATTACAACAATATCGTTCTGGGAATTGCAAATATATTTCCACCCCACATCAACAAATCAATGATACCAACATACAGCTGAACATTTTGCGGGTTGTGCTTCCACGAATTCTGTGTTTTTGTTGTAAGTTAGCCGAAGTGAGCCACACCGATGTTGAGCTTCTAGATGAGCACGCCTGTAGTAGAGCACTTTCCAATTATAGTAACCTGAACTAAACTCTTGGAACATAACAATTTTTCTGATGGCTCCGGGCTTAAACAAATTTCAGTCCATCTCTGGGACAAACTTTGCTTGTTTAATCTCGAAATCGAAAACTCCACGGATCTACTGCCGTTTCTGGCCAGCAAGCGGGTGCACGCAATGAGAGCGGATCTAAGTTGTTCTGCTGCACTGGTATCTCTGCTGAGTTCAGACTCCGGGTTTTCTGGCCCTTCTCGGTGCCATCACTTGGGCTTCCTTCGAACGGTAGTCGACAGATAGAAATCTGCGATTTTCTAGGGAGTCCTCTTGTAACTTTGAAAAGTCCTCTTTGATAAGTGCCAAGACAAGTATTAGTGTACCAAGTAGAACTTGGTAGTTGACTTTGGAGTGGTTTGCTCTGTTGAACTCCTTAGCCCTCTAGCGGTTCATCAAGTTGGCGTGCTCATTAGTAATAACAGAAGGCGTACGCTGGGTCGTGAACTTCCTAATAAAAGGCATAGGACATTCGGCGCTGCAGGTCCCCCAGTTCATTAAACATTTGTAAGAAGAGCCAGCCTAACCACAATGAGGGTACCACGCCATAAAAGTTTGGAGTTTTGGCTGCACCTGTTGCGTGCCTTCATTTTGATCCATTTCTGCCATTGGGCACGCTGAGAGATGCCGCAGATAGATTTGGACACTTTTCCACCAAATAAACAAAACAAAGCAATTTTAATAGCTTGAAACTTAATTACTTTTAATTCTTATTTAGAGCGTGAATTCATTTCTATTGCAATCACATTGAAAAAAAAAAACTTTCAAGTCTCAATCGCTACTTTCTCTCATTTGCACTGTAACCTTGAAGAATCGTTCTAAANCGCCATTTATCAGACAATTGACATCGACATTTCTGCTCATTTTATTTTTATCTCTTCTCTAAATTATTTACGTATATTTCCGTTATGAATTGACTTTTGCAAACAACATAACCATCCAGCAACGATCAAATTGCAGCAGCAATACAAGAAATGAACTAAGTACATAAAAAAAAAAACATAAACATAATATATTTATGTATGTATATATGTATGTACTTCGAAAGTACTTTTATTTTGCAAATTTATTACTTACAACCATTCAACGTTATCTTTTGCACTTGCAACAACCGCAACATCACAACCCAAATTCCTGCCGCACTTATTGTTGTTCTTGCAATGTCTGTCTGCTTGCTGGGGTTCCGTGTGACCGGTCGTTGGTCACAACCCTTGTTTCCATGCGCCTCCCTGCACACGCACCTAGTCCTTCGTTGTGTTGCACAAGTAAAGGCGGTATGTGTCAGCTCCCTGTTCCCTGCTGTCTGTGTGTCCAAGCCAACTATCGGGCACCTTGTTCACCTGCTGCAGCTGTTCCGCTTGTACCTACGTAGTGGTGGCGCCCTCCAAAAAGTTTTTCTTTCGTTGTCTCCGTTTTGCATTTCTTTTGCAAAAGTTACATTTTAGCGCTTGCTCTGCTTCATTGCATGTGCGCTGTTACGCCGCAGTATTGCCGAATGCGACTGGATCTGCAGTTGGTTGTTCGCTGCAACTTTGCAGAGACAATATTTATTTTCGGGTTTGCCATGTTTTATTTATCTTGCCTCATGTTTGCAAATTTTTCATATTTATTTACCTTCAATAGTTTGCGTTTTATTCGTTTTATTGT
>NW_016175551.1:0-9934 GCF_001687245.7 Rhagoletis zephyria
CAAGCGTTGTGTCGTTGCTTTAATTTCATGGGATGAAATTAAGCGTGACCTTTCTTGAAATGAAGTTTTCGTATTTCGATGAGTTCTTTGACAGAATCTCATAACATATGTTAAAACTCTTAAATCTCTCGGAAAATCTGAAAAACAGTCAAAAATATCGGTATAATTTACTTTTGTTGTATAAACGTGCGTTCTTTTTTCCTCCACTACTGTGCTGTAGTCTGTTTCATGTGTGGGCCATTTAAGGTTATCTTCTTTTAACCAAGAAGGTCCCTGCCACCACAACGAATTGTTGACCAGTTCATATGCTGGAAGTCCTCTGCTCGCTAAGTCTGCTGGATTAGATGCCGAATCCACATGCAGCCAATTCTTGTTTCCGACTTTCTCTAAAATTTTTGTGATTCTATGGGCAACGAAAGTTGTGTTCATGGTCAACTTTCNCCAAGAAGGTCCCTGCCACCACAACGAATTGTTGACCAGTTCATATGCTGGAAGTCCTCTGCTCGCTAAGTCTGCTGGATTAGATGCCGAATCCACATGCAGCCAATTCTTGTTTCCGACTTTCTCTAAAATTTTTGTGATTCTATGGGCAACGAAAGTTGTGTTCATGGTCAACTTTCGGCTTGCGAATCCAAGCGAGAACAATTGTGGAATCGGTCCACAGATGTATGTTGATATGCCCTAAATTAAGATTGTTGATTATCGAGTAAACTATTGCCGCCAATAGTACCGCTCCGCAAAGTACCAGTCGGGGTAGTGATATGGTTTTAACAGGAGCAACTCTGGTTTTTGCCAAAAGCAGGTTAATAAAAACTTTGCTCTCTCTTTTGACACGCATATACATAGGGGCGGCACATGCTTTCTTCGACGCGTCACAGAATCCGTGTATTTGTATGTCATCCGTTGGAGAAAAGTATAACCATCGCGGTATACAATTATTATCAATTTCGTTATAATGTTGGGTAAAATTCTGTCATCGGTCTAGAGTGGTCGAAGACACAGTCTCATCCCAATCTGTGCCTTCCAGCCAAATATTTTGCATAAGGATTTTGGCTACAATTATGATAGGCGCAAGCCACCCCAGCGGATCGAAGAGTTTAGCAATGGCAGATAGTATCGCTCTTTTCGTAACAGTATTGCTTTTCTCCAATGGCCTTGCCATAAAATAGAAAAGATCCGTATGGGCATTCCATCTTATTCCAAGAGCCTTGACTGCGCTGGTATCTTCAAATGCCAAAAATCTTCACTAAGTAGATCTACTTTCGGTATGCCATTAAGTATTTGCTCGCTATTGGCTGTCCACTTTCGAAGTGGAAAACCGGCTGGTTGCAACACTTCCGATATCTCATCTCTGGCTTTTATTGCTGAATCGATAGTGTGTCCACCAGATAATACATCGTCGACATACATGCATTTTCGCAGTATGTTAGGTGCTGCTGGATGGGAGCTTTGCACATCGTCAGCTAATTGTAAGAGTGTCCTTATAGCCAGATAAGGCGGACAATTGATACCGCACGTGACAGTCTTTAATTCGTAAAGACTGATCGGGTCATCCGGGTTAGTGCGAAAAATCATCCTCTGATACTTAGTATGGTTGTTATGTACCAGAATTTCGTTGAAGTACTTTCTGCCTTTATAACAGCGTGGTGTGGCAGAAAATAATTATCAGACGAGTCTGCGGGTATGGGATTTGTTATTTTCGACATATGCCCAAGCGTTTCATATTCCGCTAGAATCCTATTGTATTCCTTTTGCAGGACGGGATCCTTGGCCAGCCGTGTCTCATTCCGGTAAAATTGGGAACATGCTCTTTTAAGGGATGGGCATAGAGAAATATTTCCTGGAAAATCTTTCCTAAATGGTAGTGACACGATGTATTTTCCTTCATTATTTCGTATGGTTGTCTCCTGATACAGCTCCTTGCATTACTTGTTGTCTGCATTAAGGCTCTTGTTCTTTGGAGTCTCTTCTAGCTCCCAAAAAGCACTCAGTTGCTTGTCCAGGCTAACTTCGCTGTAGTAGGAGACGATATTCGCAGTTCGCCGCGTTATTATCCAGCCAAATACTGTTTCTTGGGCTAGAAGTGTGTATAATATGTTCTTCTTAAGCCCGCTCAGAATAATTTGTGGATATATGTCGCCACCCAGAACAAGGTCTACGGGTTCATTGACGAAAAATCGTTTATCCGCTATAATCAGATCTGGAAATGCTTGCTTAGTCACTGCACTAATGTGGCAAGTAGGAAGATTTCCAGTCAGTTGTGCTAGCACTAGTACTGAGGTATTTAAGCGGAACAATGGGTCAACAGGAGACCGCAATTCGATGTTGCACGCTTCTTTAACCTGCGCCGTAGTTGTATTAGTGATGCCCGAACCTTGAGCATGCATACGCTTTGACGGCAGGTGAATTCTGCGTTTTAGTCTTTCAATGATGAAAGAACACTCTGAACCAGAATCAATAAGTGCTCTAGCGGAATAGTTCGTACCATTGAGATATATGTTGCCGCGTGCTGTCCCTAACAACACACCTGTGTTTGTATTCGCATAGCAAGACTTCACGTTTTTGCTTGTATGCTTGTTTGATTTTGTTGAATTGCGTTTGGCTTGGGTCTGATTGGATGTTGACGCAGAATATGTCGCAGAATCTGAAGAGGTCCCAAGTGTCGTTGCCTTTGTTTGAGCTGTCTCAATATGAAGGAGCGGGTTGTGTCGCGAGTGGCACTTGATACAATTAAATGGGTTTGTGCATCCTGACACAGTATTTCCAGAACTAAGATGATTCAGGCACCATTTTTTGCTTTTCAAAAAATCTATTCTATCAGCTGGTGTTTTGTTGAGGAATTGTGGACAGTTGCATAACTTGTGCTCATTAGTTTGGCACATTTGGCAGGTGAACTTGCTCACGCTTGCCTGAAAGGCTCCTAACCTTTTAGTGTTAGCTTCCTGGTGGTGCCGCGTGGGCTGGTGCTTTGGAGCTTTCGCCGCTGTTGTACCCTTTAGTCCCGCTAGAGTTTCCAAAGTTTGGAATCTATTGGATAGGAACCTGTCCATATCCTCCCACTTTGGAATGTCAGTTGTCTGGTCTATGGTCTGTTCCCATTAGGGCTTTCGATTTCTGCTCGCACATTCTCGGTTATTTCGATACCCGAGAAATCGAGCAATCGAATTCTCGACCGAATCTCGGTTACCGCCATTCTCACGAGCAATTTCAAGTAGTTATCGCGACATAAAAGCATATTGAAAATGTCAAAAGAAAAATTTAATTTAGATATGTAAAATGTATGTATGTATTTATATCTGTATGTAGGAATGCTAAATACTCTACTGTGAAAAAACGTTTGTACATACATACATAAACACATATGTATAATGAAAATATATTTATGTGCATATGTACATATATTATTTGCGTTTGATGGTCCCAGCAAAGACGGGTGAGAGAAAGTAATGAATGAAGAAGAACAGTGGAATCCGGTATTTCCAAATCTACCTTTTAAGGGATGGGCAATACAGACCTTAATAAATAGAAAACGTACTTGGTTTATTTTCTAGGATGCTGCGCTTAAGGAAAAATCCAAATTTTATAGTTTGAAGTTTAGGTATTCATTTATTTTTTAACATACAACAATTGGTTTATGTAAAACACAACATTTAAACAAATATAAAAGAAAAAAAACATAATTCGTTTATTTCGCCCTGAAATTGCATTAAAACTTAATCAATAAATTTTTGGTTTTGATGTAAAAATACCAACATATTGACGTTGTTTGGCAGCAAGGCACTTCGCTTGGCTGTAACAATATTTCCAGCAGAAGAAAAGCAACGTTCAGAATTTACTGACGTTGCGGGAATAGAAAGAAATGATCTGGCTTGTGCGGAAAGAAAAGGATACTTGTTTTTTCTTGAGCACCACCATTGAAATGGGTCTTGATCATATGAAATTTCTGCTTCACTGGTATAAGATTCCCATTCCATCTCAAAAGAACTTTTAGGATTTGTTGCATTATTGAAAAAAATATCTAATTTAGATGCGTTTGTTGAAACCGGATGCATGTTTTTTGCTCTACCTGTCTCCTCTACGCTATATTCCGCACTTAACTCCGACTTTAAGTAGGATAGTATCTCATTGCGAACAGATTCATCTTCATGTCTTAATGGTATGTTGGCGATCAAGTAAAACATTTGATATAGGCTGTCTATTTGTTAAGATTCTGTCCAGCATATGATAAGTTCCAGCGAGTGGTATTTTTTTGAATTAAANTTAAGGGATGGGCAATACAGTCCTTAATAAATAGAAAACGTACTTGGTTTATTTTCTAGGATGCTGCGCTTAAGGAAAAATCCAAGTTTTATAGTTTGAAGTTTAGGTATTCATTTATTTTTTAACATACAACAATTGGTTTATGTAAAACACAACATTTAAACAAATATAAAAGAAAAAAAACATAATTCGTTTATTTCGCCCTGAAATTGCATTAAAACTTAATCAATAAATTTTTGGTTTTGATGTAAAAATACCAACATATTGACGTTGTTTGGCAGCAAGGCACTTCGCTTGGCTGTAACAATATTTCCAGCAGAAGAAAAGCAACGTTCAGAATTTACTGACGTTGCGGGAATAGAAAGAAATGATCTGGCTTGTGCGGAAAGAAAAGGATACTTGTTTTTTCTTGAGCACCACCATTGAAATGGGTCTTGATCATATGAAATTTCTGCTTCACTGGTATAAGATTCCCATTCCATCTCAAAAGAACTTTTAGGATTTGTTGCATTATTGAAAAAAATATCTAATTTAGATGCGTTTGTTGAAACCGGATGCATGTTTTTTGCTCTACCTGTCTCCTCTACGCTATATTCCGCACTTAACTCCGACTTTAAGTAGGATAGTATCTCATTGCGAACAGATTCATCTTCATGTCTTAATGGTATGTTGGCGATCAAGTAAAACATTTGATATAGGCTGTCTATTTGTTAAGATTCTGTCCAGCATATGATAAGTTCCAGCGAGTGGTATTTTTTTGAATTAAAGACCTACTTGGCATATTAAGCTGAAGTTGTTTCTCACGTAATGCGGAGGAGGCGGCAGCAGAATGTTTAAAGTGTCCTACCATTTTGCTAACTTTATTTATTAAAGCTTGAACTTCGGCTATTTCAAAGCCCCTATTAACACAGAGCTGTAAAGTGTGGGCTGCGCATGTCAGACCATTTCTCAACTCAATTTGGCTTATAGCACTTTTGATGTTGGCAGCATTGTCCGTGACTATTGTTGTTACATTTCTTATCGGCCAATCTAAAATGGATTGTATTTTGTCCTTTATATTTTCTGCTGTGTGTTTATTACTCATTTGCAAAGTATCTAATGTAAGTGTGTTTAGATTGAAGTTTTCGTCTACAAGATATGCTGTTAACGTTAAAAAACTTGTTTGCGCTAATGAGGTCCAAATATCAGAAGTAAGTGATATATTTTTAGTACTGATAAAAAGTTTTTTAAGCTTGTGCTTTACAGCATCATATAATGCTTCCAATCTTTTGGTAACTGTTTCACTTTTTAAACAGGTGTAACCCGGCACTGCCACTTTCATAAACTTCTGAAATCCTTCACTGGAACCAAATGAAATCGGGAGTTGGTTACGTCCGATAAGTTTAGCCAACGCCTCATGTATTTCCTCTGCTCTTTCGTTGGGGATACATTTTTTTTCACCTTTGTGGTAAGGCACTGTTCGCATATTTCTGGTTTCTTGTGCTGATGAAGAGCTTGCTTCATTACCCTCTATATTTTGGCTAGTGGTAACACAAAAACATATGTATTTATTTAAAAGTCTCAAAAGTTATAACATACTAAACTTACTCATTCAAGCTGTTCGAATAATTTAAAATTTTGTGGACATTTTGAATATGCCGCATGATCCCGGTTGTGCTGCCTCCTTTGCAGCAAAGGACTAAATTGCACAGATCACAATAGGCTCCATTTTCTGTTCTTGTGGCATACTGCCAAACCCAGCTTCTCTGTGCACGCCTTTTATTTATTTACGTGATACAGCTTATGTATTTGAAAATATCAAAAACGAGGTGTCAAATAATAAAATTAGATTGAAATCTTTGCTGCTTGGCCTACTGTATACAAAATAAAGATCAGTTCGCGTTAAAATGAGTATCGAGAAGCTCGCGAGTTGATCGAGGANTCGTTTATTTCGCCCTGAAATTGCATTAAAACTTAATCAATAAATTTTTGGTTTTGATGTAAAAATACCAACATATTGACGTTGTTTGGCAGCAAGGCACTTCGCTTGGCTGTAACAATATTTCCAGCAGAAGAAAAGCAACGTTCAGAATTTACTGACGTTGCGGGAATAGAAAGAAATGATCTGGCTTGTGCGGAAAGAAAAGGATACTTGTTTTTTCTTGAGCACCACCATTGGAATGGGTCTTGATCATATGAAATTTCTGCTTCACTGGTATAAGATTCCCATTCCATCTCAAAAGAACTTTTAGGATTTGTTGCATTATTGAAAAAAATATCTAATTTAGATGCGTTTGTTGAAACCGGATGCATGTTTTTTGCTCTACCTGTCTCCTCTACGCTATATTCCGCACTTAACTCCGACTTTAAGTAGGATAGTATCTCATTGCGAACAGATTCATCTTCATGTCTTAATGGTATGTTGGCGATCAAGTAAAACATTTGATATAGGCTGTCTATTTGTTAAGATTCTGTCCAGCATATGATAAGTTCCAGCGAGTGGTATTTTTTTGAATTAAAGACCTACTTGGCATATTAAGCTGAAGTTGTTTCTCACGTAATGCGGAGGAGGCGGCAGCAGAATGTTTAAAGTGTCCTACCATTTTGCTAACTTTATTTATTAAAGCTTGAACTTCGGCTATTTCAAAGCCCCTATTAACACAGAGCTGTAAAGTGTGGGCTGCGCATGTCAGACCATTTCTCAACTCAATTTGGCTTATAGCACTTTTGATGTTGGCAGCATTGTCCGTGACTATTGTTGTTACATTTCTTATCGGCCAATCTAAAATGGATTGTATTTTGTCCTTTATATTTTCTGCTGTGTGTTTATTACTCATTTGCAAAGTATCTAATGTAAGTGTGTGTAGATTGAAGTTTTCGTCTACAAGATATGCTGTTAACGTTAAAAAACTTGTTTGCGCTAATGAGGTCCAAATGTCAGAAGTAAGTGATATATTTTTAGTACTGATAAAAAGTTTTTTAAGCTTGTGCTTTACAGCATCATATAATGCTTCCAATCTTTTGGTAACTGCTTCACTTTTTAAACAGGTGTAACCCGGCACTGCCACTTTCATAAACTTCTGAAATCCTTCACTGGAACCAAATGAAATCGGGAGTTGGTTACGTCCGATAAGTTTAGCCAACGCCTCATGTATTTCCTCTGCTCTTTCGTTGGGGATACATTTTTTTTCACCTTTGTGGTAAGGCACTGTTCGCATATTTCTGGTTTCTTGTGCTGATGAAGAGCTTGCTTCATTACCCTCTATATTTTGGCTAGTGGTAACACAAAAACATATGTATTTATTTAAAAGTCTCAAAAGTTATAACATACTAAACTTACTCATTCAAGCTGTTCGAATAATTTAAAATTTTGTGGACATTTTGAATATGCCGCATGATCCCGGTTGTGCTGCCTCCTTTGCAGCAAAGGACTAAATTGCACAGATCACAATAGGCTCCATTTTCTGTTCTTGTGGCATACTGCCAAACCCAGCTTCTCTGTGCACGCCTTTTATTTATTTACGTGATACAGCTTATGTATTTGAAAATATCAAAAACGAGGTGTCAAATAATAAAATTAGATTGAAATCTTTGCTGCTTGGCCTACTGTATACAAAATAAAGATCAGTTCGCGTTAAAATGAGTATCGAGAAGCTCGCGAGTTGATCGAGGATTTCGATACACGAGAATCTCGTGAGAAAGCGATCCTCGCGAGAAATTGCTTCTCGAAAAATCTCGGGAAATCGAAGGCTCTAGTTCCCATAGAGCCAGTGTACTTTCTGGAAGCTTCGGTGAACACAAATGTATAATAATTGCGTCCCAATTAGAGATGTCAATTTGATAACTTTTTAGGGACGATAAACAATGATTAATCTCTCGCTGTAGGTTTTTAATTGAGCTACCACACTCAGATTCCACTGTATTTAAGCTAAATAAAACTTTTAATTGCGTGTTAACTAAGATACGTTTGTTTTCGTATCGCTCACACAGGTATTTCCAGGCTGTCGAAAAGCCTTCATGGGTAAGTGGGCACTTTCGCACTATGTCTTTTGCCTCCCCTTGCGTTTTATTGTTGAGGTAAACTAGTTTCTCAACTGGGGTGAAGCGCTTGTTCAAGATGTAGATGGCCGTGAACATATCTCGGAAAGTTGGCCATGAAAGATAGTCGCCCTTGAACACATCCGTATCGCACGGTGGAAGGTGGATATTGTGTTCCTGGACGGACTGATCCTCTACATCTTTGGTCGCTTTGGTTAGTATTTCAACCTGTGAACCAATACCAGACATGCACCTGACATAGTTTTGAAAGGAATTTTTATTCTTCTTTTTTATGGCCTTTGCATCATCCTTAGATAATCTCTCATTGATAAGCTTATCGTAAGCTGACTGTTTTTTTCCCACAAAGCTTTTAATTCGTCTTGTTGGAAAGCAAGACCATGTTTGTTTTGTTCTGCTTCGGGTATGCTGTTATAATCAGATTCAAACTCTGTTACAGCTTCTGCCAAAAGAATATACGATTCCATTGTTAAATGTATTTACCCTGATCGAAGTAGTAACTAAAATGCCCAGATAGAATCTATAGGATTTTACGCACTTAATCTTATCGAAGGTTAGAGGTTGTATGCGTAAGAGAAGTTGCCAATTTTTACCCACCGGAACTTGCCACTTAAATGTATACCAGAAATCCAACGAATTAAAAAGATTCAAAATAGTTTGTATTGCGAAATATATTCGGCACTTTATTAAAATGTAAACCTTTTTCTTCTAGAATTATTGTTTACTAACGACTCGCCACCCAACTGTGCCAACTAGGCCTGGGTAATGGCGCAGATTTTTTGGCGCTGACACACTAGCTCCAGCGCCACTGTCGGAATCAGCACAGTGTGTTGGCGCAATTGCGCCTCTTCAAGCTAAAGCTCATTTCCTTTATTGCTGCACGCTGCACCAAAGAACGTAGATAACAAGAAGGGACAACTCGCTATAATTGTGGCGAAAGTGCGCAACAGGGGGGTGCCTTCTCTTTTCATATAATCAAAGAACGCACTAGGGCGAAAGAGAAAGGCACGCCCCTGTTGCGTACTTTCGCTACAATTATAACGAGTTGTCCCTTCTTCTTATCTACGTTCTTTGGATGCACCAAAGTGAATTAATACTAGGTGATATCTGTTGAGAAAAAACTCAAGTATACCCAAGTTCAAAACCCAAAAATACAACATACACCTAATTTTCACATTCAGAAGGATCGCGGCTAATTTCAGCAACACCACCTTGTAAAAATTCGCCTTGTGCTGCACATTTTACAAGTGACACTTCGCTTTTGTGTGTTCTTTGCTGATTATTTGCGCCGCCTGGTGTTGTCAGTGTTCCGGTGTTGCTGGCGCCATCCCTGCAAAAATCGTTGGACCATGTAGTCTATCTGTGGTAAATTGGAGTACTTACAAAAGTGTTCCTCTATCATGCTGTAGCGTGCACAAGTGCGCTCGGGTATAAAAATAAAAATTACATGTTGCCTATGACGGCATTCGAACCCGAACATGCTGGGAGCTAAGAACTAACAGCGAGCATCTCTCCACGTTCAGCTAAAGCCAGACATGCAAATGTGCGTTCAAATGCTCAACTTCAATCACATTTCGTTAAAACACGAGCAGTGATCGGATAACAAACAATAAGCTGGCGCAGAGACACGAGTTGGTCC
>NW_016175553.1:0-2854 GCF_001687245.7 Rhagoletis zephyria
TTTTTTTTTTAGAAAATAAAAATGTTACGATTGAAATAATCCGAGCGGAAGACTTAAAAATTTAAGTGCCAATTTCTTGTCACCATAATTTTTAATGTACATCGGTTAGTTCTGTGTGTTTATTTTATTTGCATTTTCAAATCCAAAAAAAAAATATCTAAACTGCACATAGCAATTCAATTCACGGCCATTCAAAACCTAAAGCTTCACCAAAGCTAATCCGTTGGAGTGAGATACTCAATAAAATCCACGCAAAGCAGGCCGATTAGCCAAATAAAACTACAAACGTTAATAGCATTGAAAAGCAACAACAAAAATGTCTAAATGCGGAATAGCAAAAAACTAAAACCCATTCACGTTTTTAAAGCCATTAATTTTATGGTCATACACATCGGCCATAAAAGCACTCAAGTGATAAAAACAGCCATGCGGCCGATCAGCCGGTCGATTGAGTGATTGTTACACTTATTTGGAAGGAGCATAGTGGATAATGTTTTTGCAAACAAATGCAAATACATACATGCATACATACATATACTTAATCGTGGCGTGTGAACAGATGAGATTTGACATTTTAAAAGAGTCGTTCTGGGGCCAATTGCACTTACAAACATTTGATAGATTCACACTTGAATTTATTTTTCTATACAATCTCGCATTGTCTCTCATATTCACTTTTGTATTTACATAAATATGTATGTACACTTCCCTAACTCACCTAGCAACATATCCACAGAGAGTTGCGCGAACCAACTGCTGGTGCGGAGTCACAGGATGAACGCCGTTGGAACCACTTTTTATGTGGTGGAAGATCAGCGCGCGTTGGTCCTATGCATAAAGCTGTTAAAATTAAATTATCGCGTGTATTGTTGAGACAGTTTTTATTGCATTTCCCTGAAATTTCTTTTCGTTATTGCTTGCTTACGCGTTCCGGCGATTAGCTTACGCGCTGGCGTAAACTGCACAGAGCAGCAAAAAGCATAGCTGCACAAGTACATAGATGATGGTAATTAAGTGTTAAATAATATTAGCGGAAAGGAGGGCTAAAGCAAAAAACCAAAAAAAAACTTATTTCTTTCTTATGCGTGCAATTGAAGCAAAAGTATCATAAAGCGCCATTAAAAAAACCAGAACCAACAAAAACTATAAAAAAATAGTANATTTTTCTATACAATCTCGCATTGTCTCTCATATTCACTTTTGTATTTACATAAATATGTATGTACACTTCCCTAACTCACCTAGCAACATATCCACAGAGAGTTGCGCGAACCAACTGCTGGTGCGGAGTCACAGGATGAACGCCGTTGGAACCACTTTTTATGTGGTGGAAGATCAGCGCGCGTTGGTCCTATGCATAAAGCTGTTAAAATTAAATTATCGCGTGTATTGTTGAGACAGTTTTTATTGCATTTCCCTGAAATTTCTTTTCGTTATTGCTTGCTTACGCGTTCCGGCGATTAGCTTAGGCGCTGGCGTAAACTGCACAGAGTAGCAAAAAGCGTAACGAAAAGCAGCAAGGCGTTGCATAGCTGCACAAGTACATAGATGATGGTAATTAAGTATTAAATAATATTAGCGGAAAGGAGGGCTAAAGCAAAAAACCAAAAAAAAAACTTATTTCTTTCTTATGCGTGCAATTGAAGCAAAAGTATCATAAAGCGCCATTAAAAAAAACCAGAACCAACAAAAACTATAAAAAAATAGTATAGCAATTATAAATAGAGTAACAGCGACGTGCATGCTGCAAATTAATGGTCCATCATTGCAATACGTTGACACGAACGAATGAACTTAAATATACTCTACATGCATACATAAGTATGTACATTAAGGTGGTCCAAAAATGCATGTGAAAAAGTAAAGTCGGTATTTTTATGCTCTCACCCTCTAGGATTGTCCTATACCAAAAAAAAAAATAAAAATAATAGACCACTATTTTTTATTTTTAAATCAAAAAATATTTAGAGGTCGCTCAGTGCAATTAAAAATTTTCATGTACATATTTTGTATAGGGAAAAAACAACTATACGTAGAAATGGTATAGAGTTCTTAAAAATCAATATTTTCCGATCGGAAGACTTCTCTTCAGGAGGTTCCCAATAATAATAACCAATTGTTTATTTAAAAAATTTTTCATAGTAACAATATTTTATAGGCCTACCAAAAACCCCAGAAAATGCCAATAAAAAAATCGTTAGCATCAAAAAAATTAATAATAAATTGGGTGTTCTTATTGGAAGTCTCCTGAAGAGAGCCCTAGTTTTTCGATCGAAAAATTTTTAAGAATTCTATACCATTTCTACGAAGGGTTGTTTTTTACCATAGAAAATATGTATGTAAATGTAAATTTTTAAGCGCATTGAGCGACCTCTAAATATTTTTTGATTTCAAAAAACAATAGCGATATATTTTTTTCGATATAGAACAATCTTAGGGGATGATAGCGCTAAAATTCCGACTTTCCTTTTTTTGGACCAACCTAATGCACATAAATATATGTGCGCATACCCTTACAAGTTGTTAATGATTGAACAATTGCCTTAACCCAATAAACAAATAAAATTTAATAAAAAAAATTAATTTTGATATTTTACAGTTTTTCATATCAATGTCACATCGTTACTTAGCTCAAACTGAAAAATTTTTAGAAATTTGACCACCCTCTTATATGTAAAATGCTTTCAAAATAATTTGATGTAAATAAAATCGTAAGAACTCACTTAAATTTTTAATTAAATAGATTTTTACTAAGTTGGTAAAGAGGTGGCCACCCAAAAAAAAAATTCTTTCGAAATGAAACTTTCTTGAACCTGTAGTGTAGCTAGACTACAATATCCCGTTAGGCTAATTA
>NW_016175553.1:8934-9930 GCF_001687245.7 Rhagoletis zephyria
ATTTTTCTATACAATCTCGCATTGTCTCTCATATTCACTTTTGTATTTACATAAATATGTATGTACACTTCCCTAACTCACCTAGCAACATATCCACAGAGAGTTGCGCGAACCAACTGCTGGTGCGGAGTCACAGGATGAACGCCGTTGGAACCACTTTTTATGTGGTGGAAGATCAGCGCGCGTTGGTCCTATGCATAAAGCTGTTAAAATTAAATTATCGCGTGTATTGTTGAGACAGTTTTTATTGCATTTCCCTGAAATTTCTTTTCGTTATTGCTTGCTTACGCGTTCCGGCGATTAGCTTACGCGCTGGCGTAAACTGCACAGAGCAGCAAAAAGCATAGCTGCACAAGTACATAGATGATGGTAATTAAGTGTTAAATAATATTAGCGGAAAGGAGGGCTAAAGCAAAAAACCAAAAAAAAACTTATTTCTTTCTTATGCGTGCAATTGAAGCAAAAGTATCATAAAGCGCCATTAAAAAAACCAGAACCAACAAAAACTATAAAAAAATAGTATAGCAATTATAAATAGAGTAACAGCGACGTGCATGCTGCAAATTAATGGTCCATCATTGCAATACGTTGACACGAACGAATGAACTTAAATATGCTCTACATGCATACATAAGTATGTACATTAAGGTGGTCCAAAAATGCATGTGAAAAAGTAAAGTCGGTATTTTTATGCTCTCACCCCCTAGGATTGTTCTATACCAAAAAAAAAAATAAAAATAATAGACCGCTATTTTTTATTTTGAAATCAAGAAATATTTAGAGGTCGCTGAATGCGCTTAAAAATTCTATGTATGTACATATTTTTTATAGGAAAAAACAACTTTTCGTAGAAATGGTATAGAGTTCTTAAAAATCAATATTTTCCGATCGGAAGACTTCTCTTCAGGAGGTTCCGAATAATAATAACCAATTGTTTATTTAAAAATTTTTTCATAGTAA
This sequence comes from Rhagoletis zephyria, assembly GCF_001687245.7. NCBI lineage: Eukaryota > Metazoa > Arthropoda > Insecta > Diptera > Tephritidae > Rhagoletis > Rhagoletis zephyria. The sequence goes on from NW_016175553.1 coordinate 9,895, forward strand.
CAATATTTTATAGGCCTACCAAAAACCCCAGAAAAT
>NW_016175554.1:0-9929 GCF_001687245.7 Rhagoletis zephyria
ACTAATGCATGAAAATCCTAACCTCAAAAAAATCACCCGTTATAAGGGTATCATACTCAGATTGCGTAAAAAAAATATCAAGGAACGAAATTATCTGTGCAGTTTCAATTCTATACTTCCGAAAAAGAAAAAAAAAATTTTAAATTCGACTTAAAAAACCTTTGTTTTGGATATATTTTGCAGAACTTTTATTTACTTACAGGAGCTCTAACACTATTCAAAATCTACTTAGAAAACTTTTTGCCTTTACATACATACATACGATTATTTTTTTTTTTAAATAAATTTTTTTTTTCAAAATTATGGAAAATTTTTTGTCGGCCTAATTTTGCGGAACCTCCTTTTTTATTTTCCATAACTCTAGAACAATTGGAAAATTACACAGAAGTTTTTATTTATTTTTTTTCAATCATTACACTTTTTCGACATTTATGAAAAAAAATTTTCAGTGTAATTTTTCAAAACTTTTTTTTATTTTCAGGAACTCTAAAACTATTGAAAAGCTACTCAGCAGTTTTTTCTTATTTAAAAAATATATATACATATATATTCGACTTTTTGGAAAAAAAATCAGTTAAATTTGGCAGAGCTTTTTCCCCTTATTCAAGAACTTTAAAATTATTGTTAAGCTATCCAGAACACTTTTGCATTCATTTTTTTGTATTATTTTTGCAAAAATTACATTAATTCAACTTTTTGGAAAAAATCGTTTCGGCTTAGTTTTGAGCAACTTTTTTCTCCTTTTTAAAAACTATTGAAAAGCTGATATGAACAGTTTTTTTTTCAGGGAGTCTACTTTTTTGAAAACATTTTTTTTTTTTGGCACAATTTCCCAGAACTTTTCTTTTTCAAGAAATGTTGAGCTATTGAAAACCTACTCAGAACAGTTTTTTATTCAAAATTAAATTGTTCGACTTTTCGGAAAAAACTAAACTTTTTTTGGAAAAAAGGTAAAATTTCGAAGAACTTTTTCTTCCTTTCAAGAACTCTAAACTATGTATTTGGAAGCTATTCAGAACATTTTTTTAATTTTCCTTTCATATATAGCCCAGCTGATTACAGTCCACTACTAACTCTAGGCTTTCTTAAAGCGGTTCTATCTAGAATATTCTGAAACATTTGATAAGAAAACTTACCGAAGGGAAAGACTTAGAGCCGTTACTACAAGATGAACTTCGTCATCGCCTCCCTATTATGTGTTATGGAGCCGCAGCTAGTGATAACCAGACTTTGAGTAATCGGCCCTTAGTCCATCGAAAAGTACACACGTATATACGTTTGTAGTGTTTGTGAAATTCATTATAGCCCAGTCAGTAGTTAAAGAAGACACAAGTGAACACATACATACATACGTAGATATGTGTATCTACTTAAGTCAGACAGACTACTTAAGTAATTGGCTGCACGTACTACTTGCTTACAAATATGCACCGACAAATACATACATACATATGTATATACATATGTACACAAAAACCGTCTTCACTCAATTATAAGCCTATCTTTTTCTTGTAGTTTTCTCTTCCACCCTCGTCTGCCTTTCCAAAAAAAAAGAAGTTAAACTGTAATAAAAAATAACCATGCACGAAAATAACATCTACGCGGGAATTGGAGCAAAACTGGCATTGCCGACAGTGCCGCGCCGCGCCGCTCCATAAAGCAGTTGTTTGCCGCAATCCCCGCCTCGTGGCAATCGTTTCGACTGCCATTTCCACATCAATCTCGACTTTATCTTCTTTCCACATTAACCTACAGCAAAATTACAGTGTGGAAAATTAATTATCATATATAAAGTAGACGCGGCAATGCACACACACACACACACATACTACGTGCCTATGGGCATATGTACAAATGAAAGAAATTGTTTTTTTTTGTTCTTGTAGTCATATTTAAAGATATATTTGTACTCGTATGCTCGCACTTATTCATACTTAAACTTTTTATTTTTTCATATCACTACTCACACTCGGCGAGTGCGTGAATGTATGTACGTATGTACAATAAAGTGGCAACATTGTTGCTTGAAATACAAAATCCATTTAACGTGCATATATACGTACATATGTGAAATTGAAAAGGCCTGCAGGAAACTGAAAAATTTCCATTAATTGTAAAAATCAAAGTGGGTAAGTGACACAGAAGTTTACGGGTCTAATAAGGCTCGTGTTTGTTCGGAAGATATGAATGCATATAAATGTAAATTTTTCAACAAAAAGTGGACAAGATTTAAAATCTCTAACGAAGAACGACATCTGGTAGCGCGTCTTCATCTTGTAGCAAATAAGACGACCAGCAATCGCTTCGGGTTCGTTATGCTATGAGAAGGAATGAGAAAGATACGGTATTCATCTCTATCTTGATATTGATCTTGATCTTGATCTTAATATTAAACTTAATTATAATCTTAATATCTGTGGGGGCCCAACTACCTCATCCATCCCCTCTCTTCTTTTGTTGCGTTTTGTTGCATTCGTGTTTAGAATTAGAACCCTATGGCCGTGTCGCTCCGCTTCGCCTGCAGTAGGCGCACGGATAGTTTTCACTTTGCCTCGTCGGATACCAAGTCGAGGCAGAAAGTCAGCAGGCAGGACATACTGTTCGTTTGTAACTCCTAAGCTGTTAATATCAGCCAGACGTTCATTGGAATGTTGCAGCTGTAGGTGGGAAGAAATTTCAGTTTCCATCTTCATGCCCTCCAAAGAATTACCAGTGCCTTCACAGCCCTTCTCCATCGCGAAATTTCGGCCTGTTGAGGGCCTCACTGGCAGGTATAAGCTATAAGCGATTTTAGACAGGTGACTGACGTAGTCGGAGCTGGTGAGGAGGCCCATTCGTGTTTGCCACGACCTGGTTAATGACCAGCTGAGGAAACTTTGCCCCCATTTAACCACACTTCTTCCTTTTTCGAAACGGCGCCTACAAGTCTGCTCCTCCGTGGATCGGCTCAAACTACCAAATCGAGGTTTGTCGTATGCCGTAATAGTAAGCATTTGTCATGACAGTTGTTTATTGTCCGATGCATTGTTTTTGTTATTCATGTTCGTCTGAGTCTTACGCACGTCCTCTCAGTCACTGCCGAAGAAAAAAAAAAACAGGGGAACAGCGCGGCGCTATACAGAAATACATTCTGTTACCCCCTGTTATCACCCAATAGGCACGATCCGTTTAACTCGCTGGATTGAGAGAAACCTTCAAGCCACGACCAAAGTACATTGCGATGGGCAGCGAGCAGAGAACATACTAGAGTATTCATTATCAGTCGGCACCCTCGAGGAGGCTTCAGTGGAGGGCAATGTTTTTTAAGAATTACCAACATTTTTGGTTGACATTTTGTTTTTCTCGCAGGGAAAGGTAATAACTTATGTCTGATTTGAGACGCGTGTGGCCTCACCGGTAATCGGGCCTTAAAATTATCTTGCCCATACGTACGTATTATAAGTCATAAAGCAAAACGGCGCTCGGCGGCAGCTGCCTGAGCCAATTGCTGATACTTTTAAGACGCTCATTTAAGCTCGAACTAACGTGGCGTGAAATAATGAAGAAGCAGCCGCACTAAACAAAGGCAATGCTGCGGCTTGAGACAATAAATAAAGCCAGAGCGTGGTATTCGCCAATGGACTTCAATGTTGCCAGAGCGGCGGTGGCAGCAGCAGCAGCACATTGCTACCGGCTATTGGTCACTTTATACCTCCAATGCTATATCTCACTCTGCCGCCGCGCAGCTTAAACTTATTCTAGTTTCGAAATTGTTTCAAATTATTTCACATTTGCTGTTGGTGTCGTTGTTGTGGCTGGCGTTGCAATCGACCACGTTAGTGGCTTTATACTGAGTGTTGCCACTTCTGACCTACACTTACGCTTCGTTGATTCTTTATTGTACCAACTACAGTCGTTTATGCATATCTACGTACATCCATACATACATCCATATTCGTTGATCCATACATATATATTTTTATAACCATTTCGTTCCATTATTAAAGGCATCCATCCTCCAGTGTAGCAGCAACAAGCCGCAGCAAATGTTCAACCAATATCATCATACCAATTTACTGCGGCTACAATAATTCCTTCTGGTTTCCGTTGTCGTTGTCGTTTTCGTTTTCGTTTTTGTTGTTGTTTTTTTTCGGTTCGTTGCGATATTGCCTTTTATTGTTATTGTATGTACCATATTTCGCCATTTAAGTCGACTTTATGAATGAGTTGCATTAATAAAAAGTATTTTATAACCCCGTTTTACTCCGCCAAACCTTTGCCCGTACATTTACATAAATATTATACATTTTTTTTTTATTCGAATTTTATATTCAGTGCATACGAGCATTCGCACTTTTAATATTTTTCTCTTTGTTAATAGCCGTTAAACCCAGTCGTTAAATGAAAGTGACGTTATTACAACTACACTTTCTAGATAAGGGAAAACTTGAATGATTAAAGTATATGTGGGGCTTGCATCTGGATGCAGGGTAAGGTTAGCTCCTGCAGAGCCAAAACTGAAAAGCTGGTAACAGACATCCAGAGTACAATAGAGATGTGTAATACGCACTGTTCCAATTATCGTGAGATAGACCTTCTTATTTTAATTCTGTCGATGGTGATTCAATAAGACAAAAAACAGTAGGCGAAAATGAAGATAAAGACGAAAATGTAGAAAATGAGACATACATAAAAATTAGGGTAAAGAAAGGCTAAAAAAATGTATTGAAATTTTTCGATAGAAATCGAAGTAAATTCAATTATAAAAAATTTAGTTATCGAAAGTTTTCAAGTTATCGCAACGTATTATTCAAATTGATCAATGTTTATTGAGTTGTCGAAATTTATAGACACAGAAAATTAGTTGTCGAAATTTACGGATAAATATCGAGCTATACAAGTTTATGGGTTTAATAAAATGTGTCAAGTAAATAAAATTCATCAAGCTATCGAATTATGACTATTTATTGAGTTAACGAAATTTGTCGAGTTATCGTAGTGCACCGAATTTTTTGAAGTATGGCAGAGATATCAGAGAGGACTTACAATGGATAACTAAATATGCCACCAAGTAGAAGTGTAACCTAACCAAGCATCTGAATGCCAATTACCAATCATTTTATTTCAAAAGGAACGCTTTCACTCAAAGAAATACCTGTACCTGCACCTGCATTAAAAAGACCTGCACCGATATGATCTCAATGCCAATTCCTTTTGAGCGAATAAGAAATGCGTAAATTCAATATTTTGAAGACCTTTCAACTGCCACTCTGTTACTTTAAATAGAATATCGATAGCTACAATGTAGCAATCTTGGCTTTTGAGCAAATCTAGTAATTCTGACATTTTCTTTGTTCATTCATAATGCAAAAATGTTCGCGAAAGAACTGCCGAAGCGAAAGGAAGAGCAAAAGAATTTCAGTATGAATAAAAGTTAAGTATGCAAAAGAGCAAATGCAATTCGCTGGCTATGTGTAGGCGTACATGGATGACGCTATAATCCATACAGTGAATTTCAAAAGGACAGCTACATATTTTGACAGCAATTATTATTTTTGATATGTTAATGTGTGTTTTTTTTTATTTGGATGAAGAATATTCAGTTTAACAACGCGTAAAAGTGATCAAAAAGTTGATGCCGAGTTTAAAAAAAAAAATAAAAAATCTGCAGGCATATTTTCACCTAAATGGATACGTCAACGAGCCATACTACACCCACTGCAAAAAAACCTATGCACCCACGAAAATCACGGTTTAGTGTGGTTTTTGAGCTGCCAAATATAGACACATTCGCCAAAGCATTGATTTCCACCGTACGTGGAGAGGCCGTAAATATCTATAGGTTACGCTTTTCTGTCGCTTACTGTACTTGTGCGCTTTCCAAATACACACATACATATATAAACACACACATATGTATTTACCAATATTCAAAGTAATTCCCTCTGCTTCCGCCTTTCAAACACTTTTAACGTGCCTTTGTGAGTGCTACCTTTTTGTCAATGCTGGCACTCGGGTCGTTATAGCCATTGTTGGAAAGCAACTTCCCGTCCATTCATAAAAGCTACGATGACAATGCGCTTTACACTCCAGTTGTACGAGTATATGCATGGCTCTGCTTGCAAGTAAATGTCTACAGTGTACATACAGACTTACTGGCATAAAATACGTAGGCGGAGTTAGGAGGGCAACGTCGTTCTGTGTGATGAAATAAAAAAGTATTGTAATATTATTTGGGAGAGAATTCGTTCGATGAAAGTTACAGCGAATTTCAGAGAAATAAAGAATTTTCTTGAATGTAAATTTGAGTGTACCTTAAATTAAAGTAACTATTTTTAAAATTTGTATCAAAAATTACGAGTATCATGCTTGTGATGTCATCAGACTGAGCTTTTGCAGCATTCCAGTGAACTCTAAACTTAGCATGGCCCATCCAACCTAACCTAACCACCAGGTCTCTTCTCTGACACTTTTTGCAGCGCCAATAAAATTCTTCCTGGGGGTAGGTATGAAACGATACCATGGAGGTATGGATACTTTTACCTGAAAGTAGGATCGAAAGAAAGTATCGATACCTGAAAAATATCGGATCTAAAGCACCGATATGTACTCGTATCGGAAGTAATTTAGCAGCATACATACATACGTATACATTTAAAAAACGAAAAATTTTCTAGCGGCTGGGCTACTTTCAAAATATTGGGGTTTTCTAAGAAAATTATTATTGCACTTTTTTTTGTAGTCAACTCTTTGCTCCCTACTATTTCACCATTGTCCCACTCACCCAAGGAAGGAAAGTAAACTTGAGCAGGCCTGCATTGGAACCGATATCACGTAAGAGGGAAAATATTTGGGAGTCTGGGCAAAATATTCAATTCAGGGAGTCTGGAAAAAAAGACAAGAGGAACGTCCACGATTCAAAACATTCATAAATCCGATTATCACGAACGCGGTACTGGCCTAAAGCCAATCATGTGAATAGCCATAAATAAAAGAAGTGTCAAAAAATCTGCATGCCCATACAATTAGTGTGAAGCATCCTAAAATAACGCGCCAAGCAGATGGGATTTTCATTTTCGATAGTCTTCAAGGCTGGGTGTCAAGACAGAAAGAAAGAAAAGGGACCAAAACAAAAAAAAAAAAGCCACGAAAGGAGAAAAGGAGAGGAAATAAGAAAACGTAAAAAATTTGACGCATTTATTTTAATTGTAAATCTAGCAAATGAGGGGTTTAACGGCAACAAAAGTTGCTCAGTAGAACTTACACAGATAACCTGCACGGACCGGCAAGCTTAGGTACCATCTTAAGACGAAACTCTCAGAAGAAGTGAACTGAAGTTTTTATTTGTGTTTGTGAAGGAAACCCTAGTGTATTGATTTACTGCTTGATTGATACATCCACGAAAATTTCAAAATTATAAACAAAAAAAATTTTTGGGTCGTTACCAGGGTTGTTTTTTTTTCTGCAAAATTTTTGACCAGCTATAATTTAGCGTGTTTATGAATTTAAATGAATAAGTTTCAATAATCTGTCAAATTGATTAGATTTCAAATAAAAATTTTGTCGAATTTTTTGTGATATTAAAAAAAAAAAAAATTAAATATGTTCAAACCCTGCTGGCCAGCACTAAAAAATTTCGTGGATGTCTTAATTTTGTACGAAGAATAAATCGCTATAAAACTTCAGGATTATAATACCGAAAAGTCTGGAAAAAATTTCGGAAGGCCTTGGAAAATTCAAAAAATTAATAAAAAATACTAAAAAGTCCAAAAAAAGATGGGAAAATTCGCGAAAAACACATCAGTAATCTGAGAGATTTCGAATTAATTAGTTTTAAAACTCAAAATTAAAAAAAATTTCGCCTAGATGTCGAACTTTTTACCGTGAATTTTTAGAAAAAATATGTGCAGCCAGAAATTCCTGTTGATTTTTATTTTACTTCCCCAAACAAAATACTTCAACAAAAATCTAACAAAATGATAAAAAATTTACCTTTTTACCAATCCAATTTTTTTCTACCAATTTCGGTAACAAAGTAGCAATCCTAACGTCCACACTGACCATTTCCTCGCTCCGTTTCGCACCACAAAAATGACCAGCGTTTTTAGGTTGATTTTTTGTTTTTTTTTTGTCTGCTTTTTCACTTGCTGCATCCTACCACTCACTCATGTCGTTTCCTTCATTTTCATTTTCACTTGCACTTCTTTTTTCCGTTCAATCAGTATGGTTTGCTTGTTTAGTAAGCTTCAAGAAATTGCATTGCAAATCGCTAAATATACGAACGTACACAGAAATGGCTTAAAGTGTTTTGGCATACCAATGACATTGCTGGCGTTTACTGCAGCAATATTTGTTGTTGTAGCAACATTTAGTGCGGGCGTACATACATATGTATGCACACATATACAACTGCAAGTATTGAACAAGGGATAGAAAACCAAACAATTGGACAGTGCATATGCACATCTATAAACACTAATATACATACATATATAAGTACATAAGTTTTAGTAGTTTTGCATTGGTCGCCGCGTCGAATAGCTATAGTTACTTAGATACAAATTCGTATGCCCCATATCCTTACATACATTTGTACAATCTCACATTTCCGTAAGGCAACAGCAGCAGATGCTGAAGAAGAAGAATAAGTCGTTACTGGCGCTTTGCACTCAATTTTAGCAGTTTCGTGCTTTTGTGTTTTGCATGTACATATGTACATATGTATGTGTACGTATTTATAGAAGCCCTGCTGCAGCGGATGGATGGTTGACTCGATGGTCAACACAACTGTGCAGCCAACCGACCAAACAAACGAATAAACAAACAAATAAACGAAGGAACAAATGGTCTGACGGAAAGTCATACCAGATATCGGACAAATGGCAAGACAATCGTATAAATTGGCAGTGGGTTGGGCATAGCGAAATAGTGTAGAAATTAAATAATAAAGGGTTTAAGAATATTTTTACAAGCATTTTGTTAACCACTGACAGGGGTTTAAGTATGCATTTAAATATTCACGTGGGTTAGTTAACCCTTTCAGTACCAAAAATCAACAGTTGAAGCTAAAAATGTGAAAAATTGTAAATACCTATACCGGCTAATTTTGCGTCGTTAATTTCAGAAATACAATGTAGTTACAATCAAAAATTGTACAACACCCTTGGTTTTACCGTTATTTTATATAACTTACTATATTAACTTATTTTATAAAAAAATATTCGAAAAATAAATTGTATAAAATAAGTTTATAAAAATTAAATGATATTAAAATGTTCTTCTTTTAAAAACATTAAAATTTTAAGCTTACAAAAGAAACAAATTAAAAAACCTAAGAAAAATTAAAAAAGAAAAAGGTTTAAGTGAGTTTCTAAAACTTAATTGCAATTGAAAAAGATATTTTTATTTAGAACAATAAAATGTAAAGATAAAAGAAAATTAAATGAAAATAATAAAAAAAATAAATTAGGAAAATATATAAAAACAGTTTCGTTATTAAAACTTATATAGTTTTCCTTTACAGCAATACAATCGGAATATTAAAAAGAAATAAACTAAAAAAAAATATAGGATTCGAACTTTAGATCTCTCGAATGGCATAACAGTGGTTTGCTCACTTGGCCATTGTGCCTCTTAAAAACAAAAGCTCTTACTTACCAAAAAAGAGCTTTAAGCACAAAAAATGGAGCGGAATTGCAAAAAGTGCAGTATGATTAAGATCTAAAATCACACCCCCATACACTTGGCAACACTTGTGAAATCTTAACTTAATTCTGAACTATTTCCGGAGATTGGAAACAAGATCCAAATTTTTCACACAGCTTTCCTTAGTTTGAAATGTTTGAATATAAAAATGAATAAAAAAAATCTGAAAGATAATTAAGTCAACGAAAGACTTTAGACCAGGGTTCGGAAATATTCATATATGAATCTTCGCGAACATACATTTA
>NW_016175555.1:0-9928 GCF_001687245.7 Rhagoletis zephyria
GTACCTAAACTTTATTGACTGACTGTATTAAGGTAGCTGTGGTGGATTGTGGTGGNGACTGACTGTATTAAGGTAGCTGTGGTGGATTGTGGTGGAACGTGATTACCGACGTATCCTTTTGAGAGGTAGCCGCACCCTTATAAAAGGAATAAGACCCAAACTTTTCAGGTAAAAATTTCAGTAGGTTGCGTCTTTATGGCCTTTTCAATTTTATAAATTATTATTTTTAACTGGAAAAATAAAACTGAAAATTAATGATAATCTCTGCGCGAAAAAATAAAAATCATAGAATAATCATTATTTGTAATCCCAAAAATAAAACTCAAATAATAATTATTTCCGTTTGAGCGAAAAAATAAAACTCAATAATAATTCATAAAATAATGATTAAATCCTAATTTAAATTATTTTACTCATAATGATTACCTTCCCTGCTTTTAAAATAGAATAGTTTAGTGAAAGTACAACTTCACTGCTTTTGGACTGGTGCGGAACTAGTTACTATCAGACTGGTTCGTTTTTGGCAAAAAAGAACTAGTACTGACCTAGAAATCTGGTTCACTAGTTCGTGTTTTCCCTACAGGGACTTCTACCACATTGTGGTAGATCTGCCACTTTTTTGAGCATCTACCACATCTACAAGGTCTGAAATCTACCACATGTTCGCGTTTTTAAGTACCTAGTTTTATTTTTGCTCGACCTAATTTTCTTAACTTTAAGAGCAAAAATTGTCCAACACTAAACAACAAGAATGAATTAATACAAGATTCCGCATTCCCGGCGGCGATGAAATTTCTCAAGTAGAAGTAAACAAAGCCGAATGGGAGGATAAAATAAACTGTAAAATAGTAAATTTTCTCAATAATAAATGTTTCGACAGGAAACGTGGTCTCATTACGTTAAATTTTAAAATATATGATTTAAATATAAAAAAAGTAATAGCGATAATTAAAAAAATACGGCGATTTTTGTGAAAGTATTAGCAAATTTCAGTGCATCTAAATTTTCTAAGGCGTTGTTTACATTTACTTGAGAATTATCAAAATCGGCAAATCACAAGTAGCGCTTTCTGTAACGTGCTACATCGTGATGTGATAGAATGAAACGCCGACAGCACTCCGCAAGGTTGCAAAAAAATGTATGTTCGAAAAATATTTTTATATGGAAGGAACCGCTTTACGCTGTCAAGGAAAAAATTGCCAAAACTCAATGCAATTTTTAGCAACTTCAATCCAGCACTTTGTTATACTAAAATTAATTTTTTTAGAGTATAATTAAAAAGTTTGCAATTTAGGTGAAACCTTACAGAATTTCTTTTATTTCTGTACAAAGTTTGATACAAAACCTTAGATCTACCACATTTTTTTTAAATCTACCACATTTTTTTCCAGATTCTACCACACACAATTTGTTCCAAGTCCGATCACTGATACTAGCGCATTCAAACGATTCAATAAGTGGGACTGTGTGTATTGCTTAGCTGGTCCTCTTCGTATGTGAAACACACATGTGCTCAGAGAGCGCTGAGCATTATTTAGGGGTGGCTTACAAGCATGAATATGTTCCGCTCTCAAATCCCAAATCGTGGTTGCCTCAACTAAGATTTGGTAACTATGACTAAACCATGTGTTGAAAGAAAGCTTATCTGCATTAGCAGAGCTTAATAACATCCTTTTATGAACCATACGTTAAGTTGAATGGAATTTGTAGAAATATGCTTCAAAAAAATATTTATTAGTATTTACCAAACCCTTCAACTAAATTAACGATTTGGTACAACCTAGATGAATATTAGAAGCTTTAATATATTTAGTTATAATTACCAACCCATGGTAATAGTTCCCCATCCTTGGTCACAGTTCCCAAATATTGTCGAAATTCGGGAACTAAATATCTAGATCATCTAATTTAATGACCTAAATTATTTCGTAAAATTACTTGATATCCGCATTCGCTGATGTTAGCTTTTAGACCACATTCGTAACATCCCTAGTATGTAGATATGCACACAAGTATGCAAAAGAGACTGAAATTATTCAAATTTTGGGCCAAAATTTGTCATAAAAAGTCCGAAATGAGCCAAATATCTCCTTTGGATCTCGAGATATTTGGTATAATTTTATCGTATGTGCAACGTCACAAGCGCTTTAGTGTAATTTTGTCGTATAGTTTAAGACATTTTTTCATACTAATTGAGTGTTTATAAGCCTCAACAAAAAATTGTTGTATGTGAATGATCAGCTAACACATACGACAAAATTTGAATCTTGCTCACTAAAAATAGGTGGTATGTGTTATTGAAAAAGCATTGAGCGTAAAGGCTCTGTTATGCAAGTTGTGCTTTTTCGCACGTGTTCTTTATTGAGTTCTTTCTAAAACTAAACTTAATAGTTACCCTAACTGTCCACCTAACCCACGACGTTGGATAACGCTGCTGCTGCTCTGCTGGCGGTTAGCGACGTTGACACAATCGTTGCGCTAACGATGTTTACTTGATGATGTTGTAATAGCTGCTTTTGCTGATGCAGCTAAACATGATGAAGAGAATTGTAGTACTTGTGATGTTGTCATAGTGCAATGACCACAGACGATAGCAATAGCTATTGTTTCGCTGACACAGCAAAGTGTGCCAACAACGATATGCGATCATACTGTGTGATCGCATTTCTGCTGATCCAGCCAGTTGCATGAGGTGGCGTGCTGTCGTAATTTGGCTGAATGCGATTGACCTAGGCGAAGGCTAGGAAGACAACTGTGACATTTGGTTAACGACATTTGTGGGAAGAAACTTGTGATAACTTGCATACTTGGCAGTGCATGCACTGCTATACAATTTTTGCATAGAAATCAAAAACCAACAGACTTCTACGTATGTAATGCTGTTCGTTGGGTAACCGCTTACACGAGAAGCTCATTTAACAGATTCCTCATGTGACAACTCTCAAGCAATGCCAAGTACGCATAACAGACATGATCCAACTACACAAGTTCTGACAAGATGAAGCAAAAGAAAAAAGTAATTTTCTGGCTGACGTTTGTAATTTCGTCGCCATGTTGTTTTCTTAGAAATTAACCAAATGTAAACAAAGAATGTGAAGAGCAAGCATAAAGTTACAAATAAAGTGATTTTTGGGCGCATGTTTGTGTAAAATTGAAATTATTGAATAATAAATAAATAAACGATTATAAAACAAGTTTGTGTGTCCAATTACTATCTTACCTGAGATTGCCATGTTGGAGTATGGATGTGTCCGAGTGTATGTTTTGGAAGCAGTCGCTGGTGTCGACTGCATTTTTCGGTTTCAGACACCAGCCCTACTCATGAAAATGAGGACGAAGAAATTATGCATGCATATTACGATGTCCACGGATGCCATCCGCATGGATCTAATACTTAACACTCGCTTGTTACGGCAGTGCCAATCGTATCAGATCTGAGCGGATGGCATCCGTCGGATCCCGAAATGGCCTCATGTATGTATATACTTTCATTGATATGTATGCATGTACAAAATTTATTTGCATATGGATTTGTAGCCCACTATTATTCCAGCTAACCTTTGGCAAAGTGAATACGTTTTTGAAATGCTTCATATTGATATAAGTAATAAAAAGTGTGTCCAAGTTTGTGATTTTCTAATAAATATTAACGATTTAGCCAAATAAAAATGAAGATTTTTACTGTGTTGTTTGGATTTTTGTTTTGTTGATTTATTAGTTTTTTGTTCAATGTTTTTACAAATTAAAGTGTAATGTAATGACATACATTTATGTAAATACAAAAGTGAGTATTTCGCAAGTAATCATTGAAAACATTTTAGGTATTCCAGCACCTTACAAACGTTAATATAAACGGCTCTTAAACAACTAAGTCAAGTTTTTTATATTTGTATGTATGTATGTACATATGTACATATGTACGTCTGCAGTTTTGCACTTACCAATAGATTTTTGGTACTTTGCTAACTGCAAGCAGCTTGGTATTATATCGTCGGTCCCNTTAAACCATGTTCGAATCGTGGAAATTTTGGAAGATCGCAGGGTTGCTTTTAGCATTTAGATTCCTAATGCAAAAATGGAATTGCATTTAGTTGCATTTAGGTGACGAATTTTGTATGGATAAATGTACATTTAGAGTAGCATTTAGAGCTAAATGCGCTAAATGTGCTTTTACGTGTAAGCAAAAACAGCCCATAAGAGGCTTAAATACTAAATTAACGAACTTATACCTTAAAGGCTTTGAATGTAATTATCCTCTGCAGTTTTACACTTACCATAGATTTTTGGTACTTTTAGGGAATTTACATGATTCAACTTTCACAGGCGATTAGTTGAACGAAAGTAGGCAGCCGACCAACTTCATTAAGGGCCGGTTGTTCAATGTCTGATTAGCACAAATCGGAGGTAGAAGCTCCGGTTAAGCACGACTACTGCTTTATCGATCACATGTTACATGCATGATGTCGAACTCGTCGATAGTGTAGTGGTAGTGATAACCAGACATTGAACAACCGGGCCTAAAAGCGGTTAGTTGAAAGGCCGTTTACACCAGGTGATTGTTGCTTTCAACTAAAAATCGCCTGAAAAATCGCCTCATGTAAATTCCCTATTTGCTAACTGCAAGCAGCTTGGTATTATATGATTCGACTGTCTAAGGAAGTATTCATCTGCTGATGTGAGAAATCGCTCATAAACATTTGGGAAATACACAGCATATTGGTGTTATCATTCAAGCGATTTAAATAGCAGTGGAGAAATGTGAAATAAAAGGTGACTATAATTTTATTAACCTACAGGTACACATTTATATCCAACAAACCTTATCAATGGTCACGTTCATAAGACGTAGCTGTTTAGCTCATCTGCTACGAAACTGCTGGCAACTGTTGAACCCAACAATTACGTCTTAGAAACGGCTTGATGAATATGCTGCCAAATGAACGGCTGATAAATGTAAACAAATGAAATTGCAACAAATAGAGATAGTTGCGCCGATACTATTTAGAATTCAACGCTGAGCGGCCGCCGTGTTGAAAAAATCGTTCAATGTTACAATGAATTAAACAGTGTAAAATTATATAGCAAACATCTTAAAAACATATATTTAAAAACGTAGTATTATTATAAAATATTTTAGTTATACTATGTCTCCATTTTGAGATTTAATGAAGATTTAGCCCTCTGACGAGATTTGGCGTTAAATCTTTTGAGATTTACCATATAAAATTAAATCTCGAAAGGCAGTAGATTTAAGTTAAATCTTCGTCAAATCTTCAATAATATTGATCAATAAGTACGATTTGTTGGATGTGGCAACCACAAATTCACATGCCATAAGTCAAATGACATTTGTGTTTTCAATATGCAGTTGAGGACATTGAAATGTAGCCTATCATAAAAACATGAATTTTCGTATTTTTAGGAATTTTTATATTTTTGTTAGTTTGGGAGGAAAATTAGTAATACATATGTACATAACTTTGGTTGTAAAAAATTAAGAAAATATTTCGTTAAAAACTAAAAATTTAGAAGAAATGTTTTATAGTAATATTATGCAGAGTCTTCTCCGCTTTCTATAAGTCATTTGCGCGCTCCGACAAAAAATTTATAAATTTCGGTAATGGTTCTGCTTCGATAACATTGCACCGAAACTCCTCTAGAACTCAATTCGTCTTCATGAATAAGAGAGTTCTAAAAAAATTTTTCTTTCCGCAAATGTTTTTTACTGTTTCGATAATTTTTCTTAAATTCGGGAAAATGATTGGGAATATGGTACCATTCTTTACATTTTCCAAACTATATATTATACATACATATTTACCACGAATAAGAAGCCAATAATATTAAGAATTCACATAATGAAATTCCGCTTGGCACCTTCCTTTTATCTGTCTGTATATCAATGTCCGCAACTGTATTTATAAAATCATACATAAGCAATAGTCAAATATTTAAAAATGTGAACGTCAAACATATCTCGTTGTGGTAATGGAGACGGTTGTGATTTAGCAACTGGATTTATTAAATCTTAATGGATAAATCTCTCAATGGAGACATAGTATTACTCTATCACGTCAGTAATATAAAATATAATAAATGTTCATCTTCTGCATGACATGAGGCGCACTTTCCAACACAAATATAAAAGCAATAAGTTGCTCAACTTGGTTTAAAGTTTAGACTCTAAACTACAAGGCTTTTGCTTGCATATACATTTTACTTTAGTTAGAAGTAGCTCATCACATTCCGCAGTTATCAAAACATAGTAGTGCAACTGTGTGTGTCGAGGCCAAGGTGGGATGGCCCAACAGTTCGGCAAGCTGAGAAATAAAAAAATAATTAATCGACTAGCTAACTGTATGCATCGCTGTTCACTCACCGTTTCAATAATTTCGGCAATTAGCTCTGTACTGCATATAATTAGTACTTTGGTCAACCATGTCAGTGTCTCTATAGCCAATGAGTTTTCATCCACTACAGGAAGTCATCCAGTGTTATGTCTTGATGCAAGAGACTTAAGTAAGTAGCTCTTTAGCCACATATAAGTGTGCTACAAACGACAATTTCAGCTGTGATAGGTACTCGGTTGCAAATATGTATTGCACTGAAATAGACAAATGTTGTTCGCAGTTTTCTCAACGGGATGACCGCAAAAGTGCACCCACATTTGGACCAAATTCTCGTCCCTCGGAAGGCCTTGGAAGATAACCGATTTATTATTTTTATACGTATTTTTACAACCGATTACCGCACACTTCATTTTAATTATATTTGAATAAATAATGTATTGAAAATCTCTAAAAAACCACTTTTGCTATTGAAATAAATCACCACCAAAATACGTAGTTAGAAAGAGATGTAAACAACAATACAGTAATAGTAAACTTCAAAATTACGAACGTCAAACACTTAAGTACTTTTATCTCAAATGCAATTGCAAATGGCTGCCCTTCAACCGGTCAGATCTTTCTAATTGGTTCATGTATTAGGATCTAGCATATAAGATTGAAGTTAGACACTTACCTGCTTAAAAAAAGGAATTTCTAAGGGGATAATTTAGGATCGGCGTTTATCATCACCATAGTCTTAAAACTTAGTTATTTAAGCATAATTACACAGATTTAGATGATAGGATTTAGGGTTAAGAAATTTAGCTTTTAAGAACTAGGTTAAGAAAATGAAGTGTGAATAAATTAATCTTTAAATGGGACTGCTGACTGCTTGAATTACTTAGGAAGGCACAGTAGGACGTTAATAATGGGGCTGCTTATATTAGGGTGTGCCAGCAGCCATGGCGAGGGTGGGCTAGCACCGGGCGTCACAACTCCACCAGTGGCGCCCTTATATTCGGCCTTAGGTTTTCGTTTGTTCATTGGCTCTCATTTTAATTTTTCGTAGTTGGTTTGGTTTCTTTTGCTTTTCAGTTTATTTTAAATATTTAAATTTATAGTTTCTTTTTCAGCTTTTCTTGTTTGTGTTAACGGATTTTTTTTTTTTGAATTTGTGAATTTTTTGTTGTGTGTCCGTCCGTTAAGACGTTGACAAGGTATGACTGTTTCTCTGCTATGGCACATGCAACAGTAGTGAGGCAAGAACCCCGCCCAGCCGACATGACTAGCCACAGTGCACCCCATTGTGTCATGCCGCCTGCACTCACTACTGCTCATCGTATGAGTTCCATAACAGTATAACAAAGAACAATTTTTTTGCTGGCGGTGTTGTACATTTTCTTCCATACAAAACATTTTCAACGATTTCATATGAAAAATGAGGAGCAACACTTTCAACTAAAAAAGTTGCTAAAATTCAACGGTAAGTTCTAAATGGCCTAGGGCCCCAATTTTTGATTACGCAATTTTTATTCTTACATTTTTGCGTGAGTCGAGGAGTCAATATTTTACGGTTTCTTTTCGACTATTTCGGAAATCAATCGGTTAATCCTTCAATTAATCGAACGGAAAAATTCGATACAATTTAATCGTTAACCGAAAGCAAATAACCGATTATAATCGGGTTTTCGATTAATCGTGCCCTCACTACCTATTTGGAAAATCAAAAGTGACAGTTACAAAAATAAAATTAGAAAAAAACAAAAGATGGAATAATTCATTGGCTAAATATGGATTCATGTATCGTGTATGGCGAAGGGAACGCATACCGATCGTAAACACAAGTGTGCCATGTATGGCTACTTTTATAGAGCGTGTCAGACGTGACAATATTTGAAACTTTTCCGCGCAATTCGCTGTCAAATTAGAAATAGAAATTTTATTTCCATGCGTGAACAGCCAAAAAGACCTTTCTGTCACTTTTCCGAAATCGGTTTCAGAAACTGAAGTTGCATGGTGTGACTGCAACTGAAACAGCTCAACTCCACAACAAGCTTTTCAGGCGTTCAGCGCTTTTCAGGATTTCAGCAATAGCTGAATTGTGTAGCTGAAAGGCTGAAAAGCGCCAAACGCCTAAAAAGCTTGTTGTGAAGTACTTGCTGGTCCGGCACTAGCAATTCTTATTTCTGCTGCAAGTGCTGTCAAACTTATCGAGTGTCGCCGTATGACGGTGATCGCGAGTTTGTGAGAAATAATAGTCGCTGCTTGCTTGTTTGAGTTCCGGTCGCTTAACGAAATTTGTTTTCTGTGAAAGCAACAACAAAGTTAGCTAGCAAGGATGGCCGATAGTGTGTTTGGTGGTACCTCATTGAGTTCGTTCGTTTCGCCACTCGCTAACTGTTGGCGAATCGATGACGCCCAATAAAGAACAATTAAAAAAACATCAGAAATGCTTTTAGTTAATTATTTTTCGGAATTGAATTTTTTATTTATAAACAATAGATTAATCTTGAAATTAAATATAAAGTTAATTAAAAGCGCGTCAGACATTCTAATATTTCCAACTTTTCTACCCAATTCGCTTATTACTTACTTATATGTAATACTAGGTTCACATATAAGTAGATTATCCTCATTTTCGATCTTAACTCCCTAATCTGTAATTAGAAAAAGAGATTAGCCATACAAAGTTCGTCCCTTGTTAATCTGTAATACCATGTTCTGACCGACATCGAAAACATGTTTTCGTTGCTAAAACTGGTTTTCGACCTGAAACTTGTGTTTTCCTCAATGTAAAATCTGTCAAACGAAAACAAGTTTTCGCTCAAAACCACTTCAAAACTCACGTTCTACTCATTCCAATCGGTGTCTGCACTAGTTTTTTTCAATTATTTATCGAAGTGGAAGTCATATTTTATCATCTTTAATACGCCATTTTGGATTTATTGTTAATTGGCGGACCAAAATAAAATAAGCATTGAAGTAAAAGGTTGTTAATGAAAAGAAATTGAAGGAACAGTATTTTGGTTTTGTATTTGTGCAGCAAAAACGTAAACAAAGGATGTAAGAAATGTCAACGAAAACGCCAACAGTCGGTTTGAACAGCCTTCAGCCCACAAGCCCAAAACTCGTTTTCAAGGTGTTTTCGTTGTCGGTCAGAACATTGTATTATTATAAAATAATCTCAGATTTAACCGATAACTTTTCGGTGTCCAACCTGCTTTTATCGATTATTTTTGCGATGAAGAGGAGAATTGCCAAATGTAAAAGTAAACAAAAATGGATGCTAGCAAGGAAAGAGGTTTGTAAAGGCATTTTTAATAAAATATTAAGTTAAAACATATTTAAATTGCTTTATATGGCAGAAAAAAGTGATCACGGTGGCACAGAGAAGAAACATAACCTTTCCTTGAGATGTGAGAATAACCAGCACAAAAAATTTGACGGCTAATAATCAGAGATTTGCCTGTGCAAACGGGGTGATTAAAAAACTAGCTTTGATTGAGATAATATTTATATGTGAACATACTTTAAACCTAGTATTAAAGGGAAATTGGTAATTCTCTAGGGTGGGGTAACAACCCCTAAAAAAGGTGCGG
>NW_016175556.1:0-9928 GCF_001687245.7 Rhagoletis zephyria
AAAAAGTTAAAGAAAACAAATTGTATTCCTTGTTTGTATCACATTGAAAGGTACGACTGTCACGTATACGACGTATGGAAATACCCATATGCATAATCACAAGAACAACTTGTTTCAGCCCCAACCATTTCCGCTACACCATTTCCGTTGCACTATTTCCGTGTGCAATTTCCGTTGAATTTGCCAATTTACTCCCAACCAACCAACCGCCGCTAAAGAAGTTTCACTTCGAATAAATAATTAACAATTAGGTATTGTTATTGGAAGTCTTCTGAAGAGAACCCGAGTTTTCTGATCGAAAAAAATCGATTTTCAAGAATTCTATACCATTTCTAAGAAATGTGGTTTTTTCCCATATAAAATACATACATGGAAAACTTTGAGCGCTTTGAGCGACTTCTAAATATATTTTTGACTGAATAGGGGTATATTTTTTCGGTGTAGAACCATCCTAGGTGGTGAGGGCATTAATTAAAAAAAATAGGTGTCAAATGAAAGGGCTTGGCTATTAAGTGTGTATTATTTTTCGAGTAGGGTTACAAATTATAAGATCTGCAGCGTTCGTTGGATTAAAAAAGAGGTACTAAGTGAGAGGGTATAGTCTCCAGATGTGCAATAAGCCTTTATTTTTTTAGTAGAGCTACCACCAATTTAAAAATTAGTACCTTATATATATACGCAAGGGCATTTTTTGTTAATGACATCAGATTTCCATAGTCCGTT
The DNA here is from genome assembly GCF_001687245.7 of Rhagoletis zephyria. Classification (NCBI taxonomy): domain Eukaryota; kingdom Metazoa; phylum Arthropoda; class Insecta; order Diptera; family Tephritidae; genus Rhagoletis; species Rhagoletis zephyria. Next base: position 724 of record NW_016175556.1, read on the forward strand.
CAATTTTCCAAATTTTTGCATATGGTCAAGGCAATTGACTTCGTTATCTGCGAAGTTTATCCTTGACCGTAGCCATGATCCGTTATTGGGAAGAATCTAACGAATATTATTTCGAACTGCTTGTTCGGACAACTCTTGTTATTTTTTCTTATCTTCAAAAATCATCAGCTAATTGCTCTCTTCGTTTTGGCTCGTGCATTTATCCAAGTTACGCCTATCTCAATCACGGGACAAGTGTACGCATTTGTCTTGCTTCTATTACTGTTTTCCATACTGTATTCAGTATCTTCCCCACATCACTTGCAAACTTTTTCAAAAGTATACAGTGTTCGGTTGCTTACATATTAATTTATTCAAGTCATTAATTTAATACCAAGTTGATTCATAATTTAATTTATGCTTGACACAACTAATTCGGGTGCTTTCACCTCTCAACATTCATATGTATGCACATATGTATATGTACATACGTTTATAAGCTGGTATTGGCATTAGCATTCCCGAAAATTCTGCACGTCCCATAACTTCATTGGCTTTATTTTTAGTTTTTAATATTTTTATTGACAATGCAGTCCGCAGTTCCTGTTTTGTCAGCTAATTTAGCATTGCCGGATGAACAAAGTACGCGCGATATACTCTCTTAGGGCACTTGTACATAAGTACATATGTATGTATGTATGTATGTACATATTTGCATGGGGAATTTGAGAAGAACTTGGTTTTCGAATAATGCTTAGTTTTCAAAGCACCAAAGACATTTCGAAAGACAAATCACATGCAAATGCCAGTTGACAAGTGTCAAGAGGCCAACGCATTTGATTATTTACATTTATTAATGCGATTATGACATGTATGTACTATTTACTATATACATATACATATGAATATTATGTACGAATATTTACGTGTGCCCATGTTTGTGCATACAATTGTTCTTATGCATATGGAGTTCTACATATGTATGTATGTATTCACGTATGCAATGAATTTTTATTGAGTTTCTTGTATGGCACACACCATTCCACAACCGGATGAAGAATACCTGCATAAAACAAAAAATAGGAGAGAGTGAGGGCAATAATGGCCAAACACGAATTTCTATTCCTATAAGTAGTCAATTGTTGGAGTTGACGATTTGAAGGTAAAGAATTGATTAGTACGACTCAAGTTGGAAGTGGAAGTGGGTATTAGTTAGAAATTGAAAAAGTAGCGGTATTACATCCAATTTCCATCTATGCCTTTTAGGTTTTACTTTTATAAAATTGTATATTATGTACTTATGGACGTATGCATGTATATATACATACATATATGTATTGTGTCTTAAGGAGTTGCATTCTCGATTAGAACGTTATGTGTACAATATTTAATAGCGAATTGAGAAAAAACTTATTAATTTTATAGAATAATCACTTAAAAAATCACTAAAAGAAACAACAAATAAATATGGAAATTCACGTGAAGAAATAAAATAAATCTTATTTATTCACTTTCTAAAAAAGGAAATGGTATTGAAAACGTACATATGTATGTACATATATGAAAACCACTTTATCGAAGATTTATATGTAAACATTTCTGATTGCGGCTCTTTTTAATTCTTCTGGTAGCTTTGGTCGGAAGGTAACCTAAATTCATGTGCACATTTTTCTATTTTATGGCTTCATTGTAATTTTTCCGAAAAAGAAATTTAAAATACTCTATTGACCCACAGCCCTTTAAAAATTCTAGCAGGTGGTTCCTTTATATAAAACTATAGTTTTTTTGTACCAATTTTTCGAGTTAATGGATTCCTACAGTCTTCTAAAGACCCAGTTATGCGTTTCTTCAGTTTTCTATTTCATTTTTCACCGCTTTTGCGCTTCTACAAACATTAGACCATACCAGAAAAAAAATCGCCGCACACCTTCGAATTTGAAGTATTTTTTCAACGCTGTTTAGTAAAAATAATTTTTTTTTTTAACGTACATCGAGGTCGCCTTTTTACATTTTTCATAATTTATCGGCATTTAAGGTTGGATCTTAAAGTACGATATATCCGTGCTCTTTCCTCGTGGAGGCAAGTCTTTTGTTCCGAAGTTCATTGACCGCGAGCACACCGTTCTAGTACTTAACCACCTAACCATGTCGGTTAATTAAAGCTCACCAGAAATCATCATTCATTTGGTATGGCAGTAAATATTTCGGTTATTCTGGTAGAAATGTTAAAAGAATGCTTCGTTGCCGAAGGTAAGTGTCACCGAAAGTCAGACCCAGGTGTGAGGCGAACTCTCCTTTGTTTACTTGAAAGATGGTACGGTCTAGTGAACATAAAATCAAAATAATCTATTAAAAATTATTAGTAGTATCTATTAGTAGGGATCGCAGTTTAAATAACATAAGTAATAGAAAAAACCGTTAAGTAAACAATTGGGTATGTATTATTATTGGAAGTCTCCTAAAGAAAAACAGAGTTTTCCGATCGAAAAAATGGTTTTCCCCCATATAAAATACATGAACAACTTTAAGCGCTTTGAGTGACCTCTAAATAGTTTTCGATTTCAAAATAAAAAAGGGGTATATTTTTCGGCATAGAGCAATTCTAGAGGGTGAGAGCGTTAAAAGTCTGACTTTACTTTTACATATACATATGTATACATATAAATATTTGTAAAAGCATTTTGAATTTATTTAAGGGTCAAATTTTAATGATGGATGGTAATAACCGCACCGCTGTGGTGTAGTGGTAAGCAGTGCGCGCTTTCACTCATCAGCACCTGGGTTCAAACCCTGGTCAAAGCAACATTGCAAAAAATATAGAAAAAGGTTTTTTCTTAACAGCGGTCGTCCCTCGGCAGGCAATGGCATAAATGTAAATAATAGATTTACTGCGACAAGGCGGGACCGTAGGGAAAGTGGCAAAAAAATGTGGAGTTTGCCACATGAAAATGTTAAGACTGAGAAAAAATATAGCCTAAAGTGTTACTAAGGACAAAGGAAGTCTGTCAAAATATATTACAGTCCGATATCTTGTGAACTTAGTAGCAAGTAACGCTGCAGGCACTACTACAGAAGCGCTTAAGGTATTAAAATTGAATGCAAATCAGTAGATAGTGAGGCGAAAAGTTGCCAAATTGAGCAAAATGGATCATAAAAGAAGAAAAAAGCAAATTTGATCAAAATACATGTGCGAGTGGGGCAGCGTTTTGCTGCATCGCGCGAAAACCGGACCGTTGCCTATTGGGATATGTTAGGCCTTACATAACGCAATAAAAAAACACATTTTTAAGATTTAATTGAGGCTTATGTGGTCTGACAAGACTAAATTAATAGCTTTTAAGCAGATGGCCGGGCATGGTATTGGAGCAAAGGCCCAAATTAAGCCTAAGCGCATCATGTAAGGCAAACTGTGAATCACAGTGGTCGGTCAATATTAGTTTGGGGTTGTATTTTAAAAATGTTGTTGATCCGTACAACAGTATCTGTTCATATTTCAACAAAATTTGCAAGATGTAGTCGAAAAAACTAGAGTTTCTGCTGAAAAAGCAACCAAAACACACTGCACATGTTCGCAAAGACTGGAACAAAAGCAGAAATTTGCTAATTTGAAATGACCTCCACAATCCGAGGACATGAATCTCATCGAGAATTTGCGAAATCAACTAAAAGCGCATCTTACTAAGTATCCAAGTCCGTCCAATGGAGTACGTGAGCTGTGAAAGCAAACCAAGGATATATGGGAGGCTATACCTCCAGAATTTTTACAGACATGCACATTAGGTATGCCAAATTGCAACCAGAAACTAAATAAAGCAAAACCATACCGAACATTGTGTTAATAATTCTTTTTTTTTTGTGAAAATTGTCAAAAAGTTATTAAAAATACATGAGTGCAAAACTGTAACATATGCCTTAATTTACATTTTTGTCTGCTGGTTTATTTAATGTTGTTGAATTGACTTCAAATCGTTATGACAGAGGAAGCAAAGATGTACCAATAAAAATACAGAACAACAGTATGAATGTCGTTAGAACTTGGAAAGATAGCGACAGCTGAAAGAAAAGGTGTTACTCCATGTTACAGTTTTGTTCGTCACTGTATGTGTAAGCGCCAATCTATTATTATTATTATTATTATTATGGTAATAATATTTAAGTAGGAAAATTTACGGTTTGCCACTACAAAGTCAATGCAAAACAATAAAGTGGCATATTTTGCAACTATTTACTCAACGCCTATATCAAATTACTGTGTAATCAATTAATACAAATATCGTTAGAAGTGATCGTTTGATGTTCTGTAAATTAATTGATATGATGTATTAATTCACAAACTGTTGATGTGTACATTCCTCCAAATAGTAATCATGTATTACGCATATGTATGCTTGAATGTGTCAGCACATTAGATGTGTCCTTATTTCTATGAAAATTTTTTAACAATTATTACTGTTGCAATGATCAGATGGCCAACAGCTTCTCAGGCAGCTCAGCGTCTACTCTCATGTTATTGGAGCCATGATGTGGGCTAAGTTGGTCTTCTTGAATAAACTCCGAAGGTAGACAGTTGATTGATTATACTACTCAATACATTTTTAACTTTGGATGTTATGTGTGATAAGGCTAGCCATTCCATTCAATTCAATTAACCGTGGAAGAGGTGGAAAAAATAAAAATATAGTTTTCTTTGTTAGTCTTGTATACGGTAAATACTGAAACGAGTGTCCGCTTGGAATTGCGGTTCCATACAATGACATCCAACTTCTTATTAAGAATTGATCCAAATATTGCCATTGGCAAATAAGCGTCTTTGGTTTCTTTCCGAACAGTGGGTCGGCTTCGCTTTCTTTGATGAGCGAGTACCTTTAAAAAAGAAAATAGGGAATGATCGAGAATCTAAGGCTTCCGAAATTACCTTCTTTTTCAGCGATACTTACACTTTGCTAAGGACCAAGCTTGAAGTTTGGAAGCATTTTTTTACTGTAGAGACAATCTCTTTCTTTGATGTAATGCTGAACAAAAGAAATTTGAAAGCATGAACTTTTTTCAACAGAAAACAAACTGATATTGTACTCCGCAATTATTTTTTAGATTTTATTTTTTTGAACTACCTTACCTGGTATATAAACATATATATTTGCAATAGCTTAACGCATATACTCCTCTGCCGGTCCATTATACTCATATATCATCGACGGTGGTCGCGGCATACTTTATACTAATTAACCTAATTAATCCTCTTGTGGCAAACCGCTCTTACGATAACTNCGTGCCTATTTGTTGGTGTAAATTAACGCATACTAACGTGCACACAAATTTGTCTCCTCATATGCATACATGTATGTATGTACAGATGTATGTACTACACTCAGAAAAAACATTCCTTGATGCTAGGAGAAAAGTATATTATTCTAAGTAAATATTACCTTGAAATGGCTGCCTTAGGCCCAATTTTAGATGGCCCATTTAAGTAGAGATTGTTGATTAACTTCAAAAATTCATTTTAAGATACATACATTCATACATTTAATCTGCACTTAAATCGCCAATATTGGATATTTAAATATGTGATATGCAACCCTGTGCTTGTACCAGACAACCAAGATTGATAGATAGGTTGTTTTATCAATCTTGCCAAAGAATAATCAGCTGTTCAGTAAAAAAATGTAAACAAATAAACAAATAAAAAAACAAATTTCAAGTAGCAAGCAACACTGCTGCCACTTGTTTGGCATACTTACCTATATTGAATAAATTTACTTCCTCAAATCAATGACTCTGTATTTTTAGCATGAACCTGAATTAAGGAAAAACTTCTTAAATTGAGTAAATTTTTCGTAATATTAAGGAAAAAACAATAACACTAAAATAAGGAAATTGGTTTCTTGTTTTAAGGAAATGCTTGTTTCTCAGTGCAGTAAGCTCTTGTATGGCAAAGTGAAATTAGGTTTCTTCCTTGTGGCATATTCCTAATTGTGCTGCACGCTTGCATCCGCGTTTGTGTGTGTGTGTGTGTGTGTGTGTGTGTGTGTGTGTGTTTGTGTTTGTCAGACTGTTTTACGCGCATTACACAAATTTAATTTATGATTTGAACTCACAAAGCTGGCAGTGCCAACAAATTGACTTAGGACAACAGCACAAACGACAACCACTGTGTCGCCGACTCTGGGTCAAATATAGCACAAGAAAGCCTCTGGCAGTGCATTTTCGTAGATGATGCCAATCATGTGTAAATGGTTTGTTGTTAACATATATATATTTTTTTTGTGTGATGTTAATGCGGTCAACGACTTCGTGCTCATATCAATATACATACGGCTTTACATAGTGTGATTTTTTCCAGTTTTCACTGGATCCACTCCAGTTTGTTTTACTAAATTTTAAAGTGATTAAGGCGAGGTGTTATTCCGCTTCTATTTGAAGATGTGTCGCTTTCATTTAATTCATAGATATCCAATTTATTTTTAAATTAAAGAATTTACGAAAATTTAGCGCTATGCTCGTATGTATACTTGGTAGTACATACATACTTATTTAGATTTTGTACTTATAATGTAAGAAAATTGCTTACATCATTATGTACATACAGTCAGCGTCGAAAATATGCATACGCTAACCTTTTGACGATTTTATTTATTTACAGTGACTTAAACAAATGACTACGTGTTGATTTTTTTTTAATATTCGTAATGTTTTTCGTGCTATTTTTTTTTTTGTTGTTGTTATTTTTCTATAAAAACACCTTCCAAGCTTTAACTAAAACCATATAAATCACAGTTTCAAAATTCAACAAACTTTCATCAAAATCTCACCTTTTTATTCTGAATCTTTAGAACCTTTTTGGGTATGCGCTTTTACAGCCCATACAATTTTAGTCTAAGGAAGTGCAAGTGTATATCCATAGGGTTCTCGGAAACGGCTCTAACGATTTTCATGAAATTTTGTACACAGACTATCTGAATGGGTATTATCTACCAGAAGACTCGTATGAGGTTGCCACCTATTCGATATTAGCTGCAAATTACTTAAAATATCATAATATGCTTATCAAATGGAAGGTATTTTAAAAATCAGGGACGTGAACCGGATGAAAAATTTAGTCGGTTCGGTTCAGCGGTTCGAACCGTTTTTGCACTTTTGGATTGGTTCGTCAAAGCGGTTTTTTTGGTCTTTGAACCGGGGTTTCGGTTCGGTTCAACGGTTCGAAAAACAAAAAAATAACACGCAAGTTTAAGTGTCAAGTGTCAAGTGCAACAACGCGCAAGGTTAAGGGGTCTGTCAAATGAGATGGGTAGGCAACCCATTGATATTCTCACATGGTAAACAAACATGGTAGGTATTACCATGTTTAACAAAAAGAAAAAAAGTGGGTACATTTATCTATTGAAAATTGATTGAAACGAACCTTTAAATCTTTATGGAAAGTGGTTCGGTTTTCGGTTCGGATCAAACATTTGTGGAAAATTTCGGTTCGGTTAATGGTTCAGTTAATTAATAGAAAAAAGCGGTTTTCCGGTTCAAAACCGGTTCGGTTCAAAACCGGTTCACGTCCCTGTTAAAAATACCTAATTCAAAAATATTTTTAATGCCACCTTATTTAAATTGCATATTTGTTTAATTTTTTGTTTAGAAAATAAGGTAAAATATTACTATTCATGGGTACCAAGAAAGGGTTCTTAAACAATGCTTTCCCTATTTACAAAATGTTATCCCTTAGGATAATAGTGTAAAGTTGCAACTTATCTTAAACCTCGCAATACGCATATCAAATGAAAGGTATTGTTGAGAACTTAAGTCCGAAAATATTTTTGATCAGGGTTGCCACGCTTCTATGTAATACAATTTTTATTTTGTGGATTTTAATCAGCATTTTTTTGTATGTATACACAGTGCATATACACTCCAGATATGTACTATTCATTCCAGCGTATTTCTAAATAGGGTTGCCATTTAAATTTTGAAGTAAGAAATTTACTTAAAACATATCGAAATCCAATTTTTTATTTTTATCCAAAATATTTTTTAAAGCTATCCAAATGACAGGTATTTGATACCCAAACCTTGAAAACTTATATGTATGGTATGTTATATATGTATGTACATTTTTAATGAACTTGACATTGAAAAAAAAAAATAATAATGATAAACTCAAGAGAATGTTTGGCAGGTTTTGATTGGTTTTGGTAGGAAAAAAATGTGTCCGAGGCAATACTGTATATACATCTCATTTTCCATACACAGCACCTAAGTATGTGCAAGTTCCTCATAACGCACCATTTTCAGGCTCTTACAAATATTGCAAAGTGCCGCAAATCTTCTTTTATTTTAGCTTTTACACTTAGAATAAATATATGCGTTTCTATAGTAAAGTAAAAAATTATCACCTACCATTCAAGCCACTGAGTCAGAGAAAATGAAAAAAGGAAAAATTAAAATAAAAATAGATTATTATGTTGAATGCTACAAACAACGGCGCCAATGCTTATCACGCATACAACTCATTTTATGTAAGTAAGTTTTCTTTCCTTTTTAAATTCCGGATTGCTGTTGCTCCTTATTACATATGCAATCCTATCTACATGCATACTTATTTATACAAGTTCTGCATGAATGCCTTTTCTCTTCGTGCTTACGCGTTCGTTTACTAAATGCTTATCAGCCTTAAATGAGCACACATTTTTGACTTCGTTTCTGATACTTATCTACTTACTTATGTACATATTTACTATGTACTCAAGCGTTAGCTCTACACAAATATATTATATTGTTGGTTATATGTACATATTTTAATCCTAAAACATTTTATGCATTCCTGTCAACAGCTCAGTCGGCATTTCTGCTCACACAACTAACTGTTTACAAGTGAATTCTTCCAACTCGCATTCAAACATTTTTCGCACAACATTAAAACCTAAAGCGGCCCGTGTGCCAATTATCGAATAGTGAGGGCTTTAGGCCCAGTAAAAAATTTATGGATCTCATAATACAAAATCGAACGATAAAGTAATGGGTCTCATGCATAAAAAGCATCTTGAGTAATAAACGAGCTCGTTCTGAAGACAAAAAATGTTACTCCGCTTGTGCTATGTCTGCAGATAAAGAAGATTCTTCCCTTTGTTTACGTTCCGGAGGTCAAAAGAAGCTCAAAAAGAGTGCTCGCCCGGAAGGGAATGCAATGTTAAATAAATAATATAAAAAAAAACTTTTTAATATACAACGCTTTTAT
>NW_016175557.1:0-9927 GCF_001687245.7 Rhagoletis zephyria
TGTTTTGTTTTTTTTCTTTCCTTTCTCACATTTGTGTTGACTTTTTTCTTCAATTACTAGAATCAATACTTGTATAGATGTTTTCTGTAAAACAAAAAAAAAAAACTTGTTTTATACCAGTTCAATGAATACTCGTTTGTACCATAAATAAATATTAAATACTTTTTTTTTGTATTTATTTGCAGGGAGGAACTAGCCATGAAAATTGGTCTAACCGAGGCGCGAATACAGGTAAGAAATTTATTAAGCAACACATGTGTGTATCGAATGTTCTCAGATTTATACATTTTCTTTTTATTTCACGAGCAATTTATAATTTTTTTCCCGAGTATTTAAAGAATAAATGGAAAAAAGAGTTAAAATTCATATCGGATCGAAACATATAGTTTAACTGCATTTTCCCTGCAGAATAGCGAATTTTAAAGCTTAATCGACAATTTGCCTCCGAAAGGATTTTAATATGCCAGTTGTTTAGTTAACGCTGACGCCTTTGCGCCTATTAGATAAAGCGAAGGCATTTTTTTTTTGGTATCGGCTCAATCCGACAAATGATCGTAGCGCCAAGAAAAAAAGGTCTATTGAAATCTTCTCTTTTGATCCAAATGATAAAGCATAGTCTTGGTCCTCGTTTCCTGCCAATTGCCGGCGGTTTGTAACACCAAGTGAAGACAAATCCTGCGCATACCTTACCGTTCCCCTAATGTATTAGGGTGGTCCACTCTGTTACGTAATTTTACTAAATTTTCTATTAAGGAATGTTTTTTATCTATATAAGTACTTCACTCCAGATGATATGAGATGATATTTTCCACAGACTAACCATTAAAAAAAAAGTGCTCTCAATTCAAGCTCTCAAGAAGGACCCTTAATTTTGCTAATAAACCGAGCTAACTTATTTTGCACTTTATTGCTCTCATCCCCTAGGATTGTTCTATACCGAACGAGTATTTTTATTCCGAAATCAAAAAAAAATATTTGGAGGTCGCTTAAAGATTTCAATGTATTTTATTTGGGGGGAGAAAAAACAATTTTTCATAGAAATGGTATATAATTCTTGAAAATCAATATTTTTTGATTAGAAAACTCTCTTCTCTCACGGAGACTTTCGTGAGTCATAATGGGCTTCTACTGACTTAACTACCTACATAACCGTTTGCTTAAGATCTCTAAGATTAAGTAGCTTGCATGCTGTTTAATAGCTTTAAATTTACTTAGACCCAAAAAAAAACAATTTGCTGCTAACAAGATTCTTATTCACCGCGCTGGGTTTATTTAAATATACGTATGTATGTACATATGCCATTTATGTACATTTGTATGTACTTGTATATGCAAAAATTTAATGGATTAAAAGATTGTAATAAGCAAATGTGAAAATCATTACATTTATCACACTTCAGAGCATTTTTTGCAATTTGTTTGTATACACGAAACTGCGCCAGTGAAATAAGGCAACTACCAGCGGTTATAGCAAACAAATTACTGCAACAACAAAGAGAATTTCAAGCAGCAGCAACAGCTATAGGTATAAATAAAATACAAAAATGCAAATTAAAATGTTCATCTGGTTTCAATTACAGTAATTGACATGCAGATAATGATGATGTGGGCAATGATAATGGCGAGCGGGAGCGGGAGAGAGAGAGCTGTGCCGCTGGCGGCAACTGAATGTAGTAAACTTGGTGGCCCAGTGTTGATAGTTTGATTTGAATGCATTCAATGCAAATTGCAAATTGCTAAATAATAGAGCATGTCAAATACAATTAGATGTGTGTTTTTATTGTTGTTGTGATTTTTTAAATTCGTTTCTTATTTTTTTGATTTGCATGCCTGCAACATGACTACTGCAATTAATTATCTGCAGTTTGTAGCGTTAAATGAAAAAATGATTTTGAAGCAGCAAAAAAGTAGCCGGTATGCAAGCAGATTTTGTTCTTTTGTTTAGTAGAGCTTGCACTTAATTCACAAAAAGAAAAAATTTTAATTAATTTTTGCAAATTAAGTTGTGGCTTGCGACTGCAAAAGCTATTAGCTTTGCAAAATCTAGAAAATTGGTTTTTCATTTTATTTATTTCACTAATAAGTATGCTATTTTTTTTTGTGGAGATTAAGCCCCGATCGCCGCAAAGCAAAACCAACCCTTCAACAAACAAAAGACTTAAGACACAAACTTGATATTGAAACCTATAGCAGCTTAGCTAAATTCTATTACTCACAAATGCAATTTAATGCCAGTCATAATCACCACCATTAGTGGCAACTCAATCAGTCTGCACATGCAATGCTGCAGCAACAACTAGAAGATACTTACATACATACATATGTATGTATGCAGTTATGTACATACATATGCATGCTTATACATACTTAGTTGTGTGGCAAAGCCTCCTTCAACTTGATATTCGCGGCTATTCGTGCTGCAACGTAATTCGTTGCGTTAATAAACTCACTACCGCAATAATGACAGCTGCAAACAATAGCAGCAACAGCAACAAGCGAGCAAATAAGACATACATAAATAATAAGAAGACAATAACATTGATAATTACATTCAACAAACGGTTTGATTTAAACATTTTTTTAAAGCGAATAAGCACCTAAGGATGTCGATGTTTTCGGCTACGGTGAAAGAGTGAAGAAAACCCTAAGTACTTAGATTTTAGCATTAAAATTTCTAAATATCTTTTTGTACTTTCCTTGCCTTCTCAAAACCCGCTGCCACAGAAGTAGATTGTAAAAAGTTCTTGAAATTATAGAGCTAAAAAGAATAATATTTTTGGTGCTCATATTTTGTGCTAAGTATTTGGCCAACCTTACCCTCCAGTTGGTGGCGTTTGTTTTAAATTTTGAAATTATTTGAGTCCCGGAATTATCATAAAATAGGCCTGAACTTCTTCTTCAACAAAGCATGCCAGTCACTTCTACTCCGTGCCAACTGACGCCAATTGGAAATAATAATTGAAGTCAAGTTCTTCTCTATTTGGTCTTTCCATCGCAGTGGAGGGCTCCCTCTTCCTCCGCTACCGCCAGCGGGTTTCGAGTTGAATACTTTCAGAGCTGAAGCCTCGGAGTCCATTCAAATGACATGGCCATGCCAGCGGAGCCGTTGTATTTTAATTCGATGCACTATGTCCAGGCCGTTGTAAAGCTCATATAGCTCATCGTTCTGTCGTATGCGGTACCCGCTGACGCCACCGCGTAAAGGCCCGTAAATCTTCCGCAAAAATTTTCTCTTGAATATTCCAAGAGCAGCATCGGATGTTATCGTAACCCTGAACTAGTCTCAAATAATCCATAAGTCGCTTCGAAATGGTCTTATTTATGCACGAGTTACTAACTGACAGAGCCCCCATTCCATACTTGCGAGAGAGAGAAGCAACGACAACGTCACCGTGATGCGGTGGTGAGTTATCGTTGAGAAGAAAATGCCATTACATACATACGTAGGTGGTGTCAGTCAACACGGTCTCCGATTTAACGTCGGTGGGTAACTACGCCCATAGTCCTGAGCAGGCCTCGAAAGGTCGATAAAGTCGTGAACATGTTCCGAAATAACCTCCGTTCCATCCGTTTGGTTGACGAAATATTTGACAGATCTGCAGGTCCTTTAGTAGAGGTCGGCATGGGTTGCTTCATCTGTCATCCTCTAATACTTTTTTGATCTGAAACCCCATTGGCATCCTAGTACTGAAGTACCAAAACAATGTAATGTGGCCAGTGCTGTCTTCTAAGTAAAGTTTAGTTCCATTTGCTAGTTTCCCTAAGTCTGAGGACAACTCGTACCGGTTGCCAGTGAAACATCGTACTAAGCCCGTCCTGAGCTGCGCTCTTTTACCGCTTCCAATATGCCGGAGCCTGCAACCAAATATTTTCTTGTTATTCTCTATGTAGTGTATGGCATTAGGGTAGATCATCAACAAACAAAAATTGCGGGTTTTCCACCGTATTTATAAAATTTATTATACTTGAATACCTGCCAAAATATTTGGGAATACAATTCGGAGATTTACGTAAGCTAAACCGATTTAAAAATACCTCAAAAAAAAATTTATTATTTTGAAAAATACATTTTTATGCAGACCCTTTAAGCTTAAACTTTTCTATCGTCTGAGGTAATTTTTTAGCAAAAATGTTTTTATTTATAAAAAAACTCGATTTTTGTAGGTATTTTCAAATAGGTTCAGCTCACGTAAATCTCAATATTTTGCTGAAAAATTTTCGGCTGAATTCTTAAACTATCCTAAATTTTATAGTTTTGTTGGTAAAAACAATAACAATTTTTTTTTTGTATGAGGGTGATGAACCCTAATGTGCATATATTCCAAACATTCCGGTAAGAAAAAACAAAGCTTATTTATACTTAAGGGGTATAAAATCGCAGCATCCATGCCGTTGCTGGTATAGTTTTTTTTTCAAGTCGGTTTCATTACTTACATACTTCATTTTTTCGACACACATCACCTACAAATAATTTTGATATGCAGCACATGCAAACATACATCTGCACGATGCATTTCATTGTTAATGACGTAGCTATGTCTTCAGCGGGCAGTTTTATTTTTGCCTGCAACTAATCGTAAATTAACGCTAATTAGTTAAGCCGCTGGATAATTGCAAATTAACCGCATCAACATAATACCAAGCAGCATGTGCAAACATCTGTATATACATACGTAAATATATGCTCATGCTCACAATTGTTTGTAGATATGTTTGTGAGCTGCATACAAACCAGACATCTGCAGCGGGTGCATGATTTTCGTGTATACTCGATCATCTAACAAAACCCGTTTTGCATCGTTCTCTGTATACGAGCAGAAGTATTGTTCGTTACCGACTGAGCTCAAGACGAACATGTTGGCCACAACACCCGATTGCTTTTCATACATACATACTTGATTGGGTTCGGGTGCTTTGCAGCTCAATATACCCGGGTGTTCGAGTTTCAACCCGAGTGTGCACAAAATTTTCTTGATTGGCTTATGACGTTTTTGTTTCTACAAAAAATGTTGCGTTCTCATCGCGGTGTTCTTAGTTTTTGTGCGTAGAGGGCAAAGAGAACGTTGAATTTTTCGGTAGTTTGTTTAAGTGTACATTTAACCATTTCTTATATTTTTGCTCATACAAAATGCGGCATCACGACGCCTACATCCATTTAGGTATAAATGTGTGTAGATCGGCAATGCCCAAGCCCTATACACTCGGTGCACATTTATTTTTTGTAAAAGTACTTATGTACCTACATAGTTTTAGGCTGTGTTCTAATATATACACACACAGCTTTCCACGCGAAACTATACGAAATAGATGCAAAAACATTTTTGTCTACTTCGCTTCTAATTTTTTCATTGCGTATGCACAAGCACAAAGCAACAACATTTTCGTATGCTTTGTGGGAACATATTGGCGCCAGTTACCTTCAGCGTAAATTTCTTTGTTGTCCTGCATTTTATCGCAATGTTCGGGTGTCCGTTTCATTGTTACACAAATTTTCGGGTTAGCTGCGGGTGTCCGAGTGTGGTGTTCGCTTGTGCTCAATTTATAGCGAGGGTAATCGAACAGACTCGTTCGTAACCAAAGCAGCTGTCGGGTATGCATCTCGATCGAACACATAGTAGCCGAGTGTGGCGTTCGCTTGTGCTTGATTTTTAGTGAGTGTGATCAAAAAGGCTCGATCATACTCAAAGCTGTTCTCTGATACAAACATGCCATGTGCCATTGCTATACATTCATACACACATGTACATATGTATGGCTACAAACATGCATCGGTATTTTTGAATTACTTTATGCCGCCCCTGTCAGCCTCCACTCCACTCACCGTCGTCGCATAATCACCTTAGCCAAGTGCATTAATTGATTCTGTGAAAAGTAATCACATCAACACATCAGAGCGAGTGTAAACAGTACACTTGTAATTGCATGGCCTGACATGCATACATTTTCGCTTTATACATACAGACATACATACATACATACAGCAGATACTGACTACAGGTATGAGACTTGACCATGACTTTGTTGCACAAGCGCATTAATGTTATTATATGAGTTGGTGTACATAGATTTTAATTTATTATTCTAAAATGATTTTTTTTTTGTTTCGTTGATAAAGTAGAGCGTTTAATTTTCTTATTAATCTAGTTTAAATATAAAATTATTCAAGGTTGGGTCTTCTTCTTGTCTGGCGCTGAAATCAAGTAAGCAAATTTGGCGAAGTACTTGCTTTAAAAATTCTATTAAGAATAAAGAAGCTGAAAGGTAAATATTTTCTATAATATTAATTGTGCCACATGACAGCAGAGATTGCGGCGAAGTTCACTAGAAATTTATTATACTGTGCTTCAATCATAGCTATGTAGCGTCTATGTAGCACGTCTTCCGATTATGAAAACTAGCAAAGCCAGTTACTGTTGAAATTCGACGATTTTGTCTAGGTTTTTAAGAGCGTTGGAGGTGTGTTTAAACTTAGTTAGCAGGTCGTTTAACTTATAAGGTTCCAAATTGCTTACCGCAAACTCCCCTACTTTAGAACTAAAACGTTACCATACATTTTGTATGTATATCTTTGAAGGACTTGGAATTAAATAATTCGATACTTTCAAGTTTGTCAATACATTTCGATAACTGGATACATATCGACAACTCGATGAATTACAAACAAAAAAAAAAACTAGTAAATCAATTAAGTTCGAGAACTCGTCAAATTTAAATAAAAAATTATCGAAAAATATCTATAACTGCGCTTTTCTAGGACTCTATAAATAACGGTAGCATAAAAATGTATATATCTCGATATAAATCAATACATCGATAATTCGATAAGCTGTGGATAACTGTATAAATTTCAGCAGCTCGATTAATTTTGATAGCTCCATATTTTTCGATATATATCGCCAAATTTCCATAACACGTTACACCCCGGTAACTCGAAAAAACTCGATAAATCTATAACAAGTGATAACTCGATAAACTTATATAACCTTAGAGATTTCGATAACTCGGTATACTTTAAAAATTCCAAAAACTTGGATACGGTGAAAGGGAAAATTTCGATACATCGGTAAATATCGATAGCCCGATAAGTTAAAAGAAATCGATACATTACGATAACTCGTTAAATTTCATAAATAATGATAATATAATAAATATCAAAAAAAAAAGAGATAAGATTCATTAACTTAACAAATTTCGTTAGTGCGTTTAACTTTTATAACTCGATAACTATTGGTAAATTTCGATCACTAAGTTTCTGTTTCTCTACAAATTTCGACAACTCAATAAACATTGATCACTTTGAATAATTATATATATAACGATAACTCAATAAACATGAATAACTCGATAAGTTTTGATAACTTTAAACTTTGGTGAATTTTTGATAACTAGATTTATTTAGATTTTTATCGAAAAAATTCAATAAACTTTCTTACCCTTTCAGTTACCCTATTTCTTATGTATTTCTCTTTGTTTTCAATTTCGTCTTTATGTTCAATTTTGTCTTCACTTTTTTATCTTTATCGGAAATATTTCAAAAGCCGAATGTGACCGAAATTTCCAAGAAAAATTTTTAAACAATTAAAACTTTTCTCGTGTACAGAGAAATACTATTCCAATGGTTTTCTTGGATACGATATCGGTCCAGTAGAATCACCAATGACCACAAAATTTATGTTAGCTTATTAATATATAGATATACATGGGCATTTCCATCATCTCAAAAATTACCATCCTACACACTCAAACTGGAAAAACCCTGTAACCTAAAAGAGGGTAAAATTTTTTGGAAATCTATTACTTATTATGCTTCAACTTTTACGATTTTCAAAATATCTCTCACCTGGCGCCACCTAGCGAGATCATTTTTCGCAAAAATGTTTTTAACCGAAAACTCTGCGATGGAAACGCCCATATGTCGATTTTTTGCTTCATGTCCAATTCTTTTTGAATACTATTTTTTGTTCAATTGAAAAATCAGAGTGTCAATTTATAAGCCACTATAAGTTTTTGAGTTCAACATCGAGGTCCGCCGTTTAGAATATATAAGATTTATCTAAGTTAACATCTCGTCGAGGTAAAATAGAAGTTATATTTCGAAGCTTTTCTGTACAAATTTAGTTCAACTGGCCATCCATCATTCCATCATGAAAAATAAGTAGAATATTTAGATCAGATCATTTTTTGATCAAATGCATAAATATACAATTTTATTTGCGAGTCTACGAATTATCTCGATTGTCCTTTGTACTTTTATGAAACCAAATAGATGATGTCTATAAATTTTCAATCTTCTATAAATGAAAGGAGACTGAAATTACAGGATTTTCGGTAGTGAATGAGGTGATATGATTCGGCGAGGTATCTCCGCCACTAGTGAGGCATCGAAGAGACCACCCTCTTTGGCTAGCTCATCTATACACGTGTGTCCTGGGACCCAATATAGGTGTACGGTTGTGGCCAAAGCTAGTCTTCTTATAGCCTTTCTAGAATCCGCGACTGTCATCGAATTTGTGTTATATGAGAGTAGAGCCCTAATCTCTGCCGCTTTCTTTATTTCAAAGGCCTTGGCTTGATAGATACTGCAGTGATCCTTCATCGATTTTAGAATCATCTATGTTTATGTGCATTGTAGCTTCTAGAGACCTTACGAAAGTCAGGCTCTATTCGCTTTGGCAAGGATGATGCTACTTATACTGCTGTCCGCCGTTGGCAAGCGCAAAATTACGTGGAGCCGATTTCGGTGTTGTCTCAAGGTACCTATTATACTGATCACTGAGCGCCTTTAAACACTCTGCAGTCTTTTAAGGTCGTCTTCTGTTTCATTTCTGTACATTATACTAGTATCCTTAACGATATCCAATGTGAATAAGCGGGTGAAAGTACACAGTACTTCCACAGCCTTCCCTCCCCCGATTAGTCCATTGCAAAACCGCATTTGTGGTTCCTTATATTCTTCCTTTCACCGATAAGTGAAACCAATTTGTCGTTATGATGAAAGCCCCAAAAAAAAAACATTGAAGCTAGCTTGCAGTGACAGAACGAATGTCGATATAACCCCGCGCATGGTCATACGTACACTCTTGATTTCTTCCACTTAGTCGGAAAATTGGGCTAAGTCTTTTCTTACCTAATCTAGGCCATTGGCATCAAATTCCAACCAAATAATTTATAAACTAAAACTACTTGGAAACTCCATACCACTTTTCGGTGAAACCCTTCATGTAATGTTCATACTGAACCAAATAAACTTACACCGTAAACAAATAAAAGATCACACCACAAATTTGTAACCACAACGGTATTTAATATTCCGAGAAGTGCAAATAAAAATTTGCCACCATAAATCAGCCAGTATGTAAGCCAGTTAAAATAAACTCCATTCGCCCCATTTCGAAACTCACCATTTGCACTCAGTCAGCGCCGTCATTTAGCGACGACGCAGCATACCATTGTAACACCTTTCCCCGCTTTGGCACTCCATTTTCAGTGCTCATTTCAAGGTGTCAAATGTGCTGTTTGTGAGCTGCCGTTGCGCCGCTGAAGCCAGGCATGGCTTTTTATTTAATTGACCAACGAGCTCATCTTTTTAAAACCACTTAAAACGCTAATAACGCGCCCATTTACCACAAAAACAAGCGCGCACGCACACACACACACACACACACACACGCGCGCGCATTAAACCCAATATACAAGCATACGCTTTTGCACATCGCCAACGGCATTTGTCGCTTAATCAGCGCAAATTTACATACACGCCAGTCGTGGCGAAGCATTTACATATGTACATATGTACATATGTACATACGAGTGCACACGTAACATAGTAGAGGCTGTTCGCCACGCGCATGCACGCGCACGCTCACGCAATAAAATGAGGCAGTCGAGTGACCGCAAACAAACAAGCCCCACAATAAATGAATTAAC
>NW_016175559.1:0-2452 GCF_001687245.7 Rhagoletis zephyria
GTTGAGCCCCCAGTTATGAGTCCTTTTTTGGAATTAAAAGTACACAAGAGATTATTTCAGTCTCGTTTTATTTCCAGAACTGTTTTCCATTTTTACACTTACATCTATTTATACTATTTCTAACTATTGTTTGTTTGGTGATAAAAAGATGTTTACATGTTTAGCATTATGTTATCATAATGCTTTGTTACTTATCACCGAATATAATTGTTTATGTTATTGAAAAGATGTTTACGGGTTTATACTTGTCTATCGTATTCTCTTTGTTATTATGTTATCATACCAGGTTAAAGGGCATATAGTTGTTTGTATGTATTTTGGTTCGTGAATAATGATTATATGTATATGTGTATGTATCTAGTGTTTAGGTTAGCGTCGTTAACTTGCGCCTTGATTTTGTCACAAAGACTCCGAACGACAATTGTACAAAATACACTCGGAGGTTAACTATTACCGACAGAGGGGCAAGCGCTATTAAAAAAAAACTTTTTTGTTTTTTACATTTTAATGTTGGTGGGAAACTGGGCTTGAATCATTGTTGGCACTAATCGATTGATTTTTTAATCAATTAGTTAATTCGATTAAATTCAATCCGATTACAGTTAATCATGATTAATTTTAATATTATTAAACAGTTAATCGTTACCACGATTAAAAAAATTAATTTTTAATCATTAACCCTTAATCTGATTAAGTAGATTTGGTGATTAATTAATTTATGCTGGAATTTTCCTGTGAACAAAAGTCCAGTTAATCGGGTGTGGTCGGTTTTCCTCATCTAAGCGGTTTCGTGTGCATTTTTATTAAGATCTATTCCAACAGACGTTTTACAAACTAAGTTTTAATATCCCTCTGCACATGTGCGCTGGGTTGTAAAAGTTCCCAGTTTATGTATTACTAATAACAATAATTATAACTTTTTTTATATTATGTGCTTTTTATAAGCATAAAACACGAAATAATTACTTGAAACTAGTGTTTGGTCTCGAATTCGAACAAACTAGACAACAGATTTTCTTTTTAACTGGATCAATCGCTCAGTTGATTACAATTAATTAATTTTAATCGTCAATCACGATTAACATTTTAATCGTCAATTTTTAATCAATAATCAGATTAACATTTTGCCAACACTGGCTTGAACTCAGGCGCTGCGTATAGCTCTACAGCAGCCACCACTACTTTACATATATTGCTGGTATTGAAAAGAGTTCACATGTATAAATTAAAAGATATAAATTAAGCAATTACAACGCTAAACAAAAGGAAAAGTTAATTCGTTAACTCTCTGACCTTTTAAGATATGACACCCCATTATTTGCAGTAGTTTGCAAATATACACTAATTGCTCTAAAATAGCATACATTTTCGTGGGATGTTTTTCTTTGATTTCGAATTGAAAATACATTATGATCATATTGTACCGAAATAAGTGCGGTATCCCTGCATTTTGTAAAAGCTAGAAAGAAGCATAAACTGTATTAAAAAATGAAAGGGAGAAGTATACATGCCTTCTATAAGTTTGACTTATATGTATATTTGGCAAGTATACACATTTTCATTTCTTTGCCAGCTTGGAAAATATAGGCTTATTTTTACTTAAATGTTATATAAAGCTCATTAAAATGTTCCGTAATGTCTTGTTTTAAGTTTGTTATCATAGTGCCTTGTATTTTTATTGTTCACTATACGTGACTTGCTTCTATTTAAAAAGTTCTTGTACAATCAATTTCTTTGTTTTGAATTTGTTTTTTTCTTGTTTTTAATTTTTAAAATTCATACTTTTGACATTTATGTGAATGGCGGAGTTACCGCTTTCCTACTTTTCGGTGACATTTTATATTAAAAAGGCATCAAAATGGGAAAAAACCTCCTTGGTATCTCTGCATCTGTTAAACTTTTTATGGGAAGATGTATGAAAATCCAAGTTGCTATAATTTCATATGCTTAACAATATCACAACAGTATGTTTACAGTATCTCCCCATAATTTTTCATATGAAAAAATCTATTATATGCATCCCACTCGATATCATTGAATTCCTCATAAGAACATGTAGTCCCTCTATTTTAGCGTATCAACAGTTCATATGGCTTCATACCATGTAAATGCACCATTATGCAGAGATACCAAGGAGGTATTTTCCCATTTTGATGCCTTTTTTAATATAAAACCCACCGAAAAGGAGGAAAGCGGCAACTCCGCCATTCACATACATGTCAAATGTAGGAATTTTAAAAATTGAAAACAATAAACAAACAATTTCAGAACAACAAAAAATATTTGTACTAGATCTTTTTAATAGAAACAATTCACGTATGGTGGACAATAAAAATACAAAGCACTATGATAACAAGACATTACACAACATTTTAATGAGCTTTATATCACATTTAAGTAAAAATAAGCCTATATTTTCCAAGCTTGCAAAGAAATGAAAATGTGTATTTTT
>NW_016175559.1:5306-9927 GCF_001687245.7 Rhagoletis zephyria
CAAGGAATGAAACCGAAACCCAAACCGAAACCGTAACCGTTTAAAACAGTTTCGTTTTTCAAAACCGAAACCGAAACCGTAACCGTTATCTTGACCTGAAAAGGAACGATACCGAAACCATTTCAATCACAGGTTTCAATCGGTTTCCAGAAATTTACAAAAATAATAAATAAAAATTTCTTTGAAATAAATGATTTATTTAACCAAAATCAGCAACATTTTGCTAAAATTCTTGTTAAGTAGTAAATAAGTATGGCAAGGTAACTTTTCGCAAAAATCTGCTGATGACTTTGTTGTTGTGAATCGATAATCGATTAATTATATTTAATTAGTTTCTTTCCCGTACGCAATGCGGGATCCCGCGTGTGCCCAAAATAGCCCAGAAATCATGCCTGTACTCAACAAAATGGGTAATAGAGAGCGAAAATTCGAGTGTATTCGATCGTAAGTGTATTCTTCTTCCTGCCCGAAACAGCCCGAAATTTTCTCCGAGTAAAAATGGATAAAGTGCCAAAGTGCATATAAGCCGTATTGTGTTTACATGTTGCCTGCATTTACTTGGTGCTTTTAAGGAAAAGTGAATGGCCTGTTGATGTATTTTCAATCTATGTACTTAAAATCAAATTTGTGAAACCAAAATTCAATTTTCAAGTGTTTGCATTTAATACCATGTTCTGACCGACAACCAAAACATTTTTCCTTCATTTTCTTTTCATTTACAACCTTTAACTTTCATTCTTATTTTGCTTTGGCCAGGCAATTAACAATAAATCCGAAATGGCGTATTAAAGACGATAAAATATGACTTCCACTTCGATAAATAATCGAAAAAAACTAGTGAAGACACCGATTGGAATGAGTGGAAAGTGAGTTTTCAAGTAGTTTTCAGCGAAAACTGGTTTCCGTTTAACAGATTTTATATGGACGAAAACACAAGTTTTAGGTCGAAAACCAGTTTTAGCATCGAAAACATGTTTCCGATGTCGGTCAGAACATGGTATAAGTGACAAAAACAAGAACAACGTGAATCAGCTGTTTCTCGACTTGTGGGCCCGAAATGTGGGTTTTTGCGTTTCCGTACTTCTGAACTTTGTTCCATTTTTGAAAGAAAATGTTTCTCTTATTCTCTAATTACCAAATCCGATCCGGATTGTTAGGGAAAGAACCTAGTGTTGATATTATCAGTGAACTGTAATTTTCGATTTTCTTTCCTCAACGTTTAAGACATTGTGATTTAAATAATATCAACAAAATTTCTGTGAAAACCCGAAACCGGAACGAAACCGAAACCAAAACCGAAATAAATTTTGAAGAACGAAACCAAAACCGAAACCGAAACACTTGGCAAAACCGAAACCCAAACCGGAACGTTATTTTGAATCGGTTTCATTCAACTCGGAACCCGCTGGTGGTAGCAGAGGAAGAGGGAGGCCCCCACTGCGATGGAAAGATCAGGTGGAGAAGGACTTGGCTTCACTTGGCGTTTCCAATTGGCGTCAGTTGGCACAGAGGAGAAATGACTGACGTGCTTTGCTGAACTCGGCCAAAATCGCCTAGGCGGTTACAGCGCCAAAAAAGAAGAAGAAGAAGAGAACCTCTCATTATTTTTTATATTACATATCGATGGCTGAGTGGAAGATCGACCTATCAGTAGCCAGTTCGAAAACGCCCTATCTCTGAAAAATTTTCAACAACACCCTATCTCAGAAAACTTTTCAAGAATGCCCTACTTGGCTGCCGATTCAAAAACGTCCTATTATTATTTTCAATGTAATTTCGTTTGAGATAGGGCGTTTTTGAACCAGATTATGAAATAGGGCGTTATTCAACCAAATTCTGAGATAGAGGGCTTTTCAATAAAATTCTGAAGTAGGGCGTTTTTGAACAGTTTTCTGAGATAGGGCGTTTTCGAACTGGCTGCCGAGATAGGTCAATCTTCCACTCAGCTATCGATATATACACTCCGCTGTTGCCAAGTATATAAGTCAAAAATGTTAAATATATATCGCTTTCATTCATTTCTTTATAGAGTTGGTGCTTCTTTTATAGGAAAATTCATACGGCTTATGAACAGATTCATACCATGTAAATGCACCATAAAATTCTGAAGTAGAGCGTTCTTTAATCAAATTTTGAAGTAGAGAGAGAAAGTAGAGAGATAGGTCGATCTTCCACTCAGCCATCGATATGTAAATTCAAAACTTTAAAGCCGTTTTCTCGAAATTTTGGTTTTTTGAGTTACATATAACAGCATTGAAGTAAATGAGCGATAGGTATATACATACATACATATCGTTAGTATAGTAACTAACGTCGTCGCGGAACTACATCGTCGCTTAAATGTAATGCTGCATTTACAGGGTATGAAGCCATATGAACTGTTGACACGCTAAAAAAGAGTGACTACATGTTCCAATGAGGAATTCAATGGGCGCGTTTATAAGACGAAGCTGTTGCCCAACCGTTGGCTATTTGTCTTAGAAACGCACAGTTGAGTAGTTTCGCTCAGCTCAACAGTTGGCAACTTTCCGCCATTTTTTCCAGTGGAAAATTTGTACGCCACCTGAACTCAACGTGTTGGGCTTGGCCTAAACAGCTGATCGAAAAGACTTACGCCGCACATACCGGTATTTTGATAATCTAGGCGGCCAAAAGTCAATTTTGTAAAATGCATTAATTGATTTTAATAATGAATAAAATTGAAAGAGAACACAATAGAGTATTCACTCCACCCCCTCTCGCGCGTTTTCGTCGCGTGCGCTACCGCCTTATTGGCAGTCAAAAGTTCATTGCTTATCACACTACACATATCTCGTTCGGCGTTCGGCAAACAACAAATCTTAAAAAAAGTAAAGTTAACTTATTAAAGTTATATGTCTCGTTTTAATGATGGAAATTGAAGCTTCAGGTATGTTTTTTCCAAATTTAATAAATATTTTATAGATTTTGTTCATTAATAACGTAATTTATCGAATTCTGTATAAGGAGAAATAGTGCATTTTTTACACATATTTTTTTTTATTTGTTAAGCTGAAAGTTATACTTCCAAGTCCGTCCAAGCTTGAATTTTTTTTTCAGATTGTGTACATATGCTTTGAGATGTAGAATAAAGTAGAATTAGCCGCAGAAAACCGCAGATTAATTAATTGTGGAATTTCAAAAGTTTCATTGTACAATTTTTTTTAAAAGCGTTTTCTATACTTGTTATTTTTTGGTTTGTTTAAGGTTCTCAAGGCACTTCAGGGGTTCGAAATGTGACTCGAAAATACCTATTCGACCGCATGCAAGCTCAGAATTCACCAAATTTGGACGAAAAATTAAACTCTTTACAACAGGAGCTTTTGTCAAGTGAAAAATACTCTGACGAACAGATATCAGCTCTTAAGCACAATTTTTCACATTTTAAATCACAAATCAAGAAAAAGTGGCTGCAAGTACATAAAAAGGAAGATGTTTTCCTATCAAAGTACAAGTCTTGGTTGGAAGGAGGTTTTGAATTAACTGTTGCAGCAAAACCGAAACGATGTGGCCGTCCTCAGAAACATTTTAGTGACTCTGGTGAAAGATCTAAAAGACGCAAAACTGCAGAACTCAGGTCTACAGTAAAGGACAAAGACTTCATTATGCATGCTGCTTCAGTAGAGTTAATCAAAAGTGGAAAGAGAGATGCTTCTAAAGTATTAAAAGACATTCAAAACTCTCCGACACGTGCGACAAAATACAAAAAGGCATTAATAAAACATTAATAATGATGTCTATTTTATATAATTTAACCTATAAATACCCAAAAAAAATTTCATTTTCTATTTATTCTAGTACAAAATGGTTGTGTCTTTTAAGATACCACGGTCATTTAAGGGTTAATAATATAATAGTTTAATAAAAAAAGTCCATTGTCTGAATGATGATGAATAAAAGTATTAAAGACTATAAAAAACGTTAAAATAGTTTTGGCCGCCTAGATTATCAAAATACCGGTATGTGCGCCGCTTATATTAAATTTAACGCCGCTTTGTCAGGTGGTAGTTGCAAACAAATTTATTATATTTTATATTACTTATGTGATAAAGAAACTAAAATATTTTAGAATTGTACTACGTTTCTAAATACATTTGGCCCAAAACGCGGGCTGTTACATTACATTTTGGCTCACACTGATTTTTAAATACAGCTGAAACTCGCGAGAATACAATTTTTGGATAATTTTTCTTTTTGCATCTGAAAGCATAAGTATGTGGCATTATTTAATACATACAAACATATATTGTAACTCCTGGGGTTTAGGAGTTATGAATGTTTCAACAGTGGACGGTTGCATTACAATTTTTGGAAGTACTTTTTAAAGTTGCTTTATATTATTGAAAAAGTCTGCTCTCCTAATAAAATATTTTCAAAAGTTGGTACACAGTTTCCTAGCTTCAGGACGGAATTCAAGAACTACGTATCAATTGAACTGCTAAAATTAATTTTGAGGTCAATATTTATAAAAAATAGTCGGACTGGTACGTTACAGAAAAAAACTGTTACGTTACCTGTGCGATATACGCAGTGTTGCCATTTTAGCCGTTTTCGGGCTAGATTTAGCCGGGTGCGATAGCAAACAGCCGGAGAAATTTCGATT
>NW_016175560.1:0-9925 GCF_001687245.7 Rhagoletis zephyria
TACATTTGTCTATATCTATCTCGATTCGTTTTGGCTGTTACAAACAACCGTTATGTGAACAAAATTAATATACCCTTGTGCACAAGTGCGCTCGGGTATAAAAATTTACTTGATTATAGGACTAAACATTCAACAACGACAATGCTTCACTATTGCAACATTTTGCGACCCTCGTTTCAAAACTGTTTTTTTTTTCTGTCGCCAATAAAGCTAAAAACTGGGTTGTTGATGAACTAATTCGAAATTATAAATCAGTTAGCATGGAGAAACCAGTTGAATCATATGAAAAATGCCGAACTATAGTGAAAGCTTCCATCGAAGATCGAGCTCACGAGGATATTTGGCAATGCTTTGAGGAAATCGCCAACGGCTCTGATGCTGATTCTAGTGTTACTAGTGATATGGATAGCCAAGCGATTGGTAGACAAGGCAGCGAACGTACAAGAAAAAAGACAGCGATTTATGAACTAGAAATAGAGAAATATTTGCAGCTACCCCTTATACCCAGGCAAGAAGATCCCTTAACTTGGTGAAAGTATAGCCGCAAAGAATTTCCAAATTTGTTTACACTGGCAATGAAGTATCTCTGCGCGCCACCTTCCTCAGTGAACTCGGAAAGAGTATTTAGTGCATCGGGTAACATTTATGTTAAAAATAGAAATAGGTTGTTGCCCGATAATGCGGAAAGGCTTCTTTTCGTAATGAAAAATATACAGATTGTTAACTTTAATTACTAATTAGACACTTTTAAATTGGATTACAAAAATACAAAATCTGGATTAAATTTCTAAATTGAATCTTCTATAATCGATAGCCGGCCGGATAGCCGGATAACCAAAAAACGGCCGTATAGGCCGGATTCCGGATATCTACCGGATACCCGGCACATCCCTAGTGCAGAAACAAACTTTTAAAACCTAAATAAGGTGCATATCCTTCAAACTCAATGCTACGGAACTTATAACACCTATATGTAAATAGACAGTGCGCTATACTTTAAAAACTGTTAAAATCCGCATTTTCGGATATTTGAATTTACCGTAAAAACTCGGGTCACGAGTCATTATTTTCGGCAAAATTTTTCAACTTGTCAGTTTTAATTCCTTCTCTCCGTAAAGTAAATAAAATTTTTGAAGTCTGTAACCTAGATCCAAGAGTTTATGGTGGAGTCTGTATTTTTAGAGATACAAATGTAGGTTTTTGCACATTTCGAAATTTGTAATTTTGGATTTAATTTTCTACCGCGGCCGCCTGAGAGAGAATACACAGACCGAGCTTACCGGAGCTCGAATTACCGTCCTGTATTGTTTGTGTACCACCGCGCGCTGTCGAAACTAATCTGCTTACTTGCCCATTTCCATTTGCATTAGGAATGGAATTTTTCTAAGTATTAATCGAAATATAAAATAATTGTTAGTCAACACTTATATAATGAAATTATAGATTTTTAATCTTTATATATATTACCAAATACAACTAAAACTTTTTGGAGCTAAAAAAGTGCTAGATAATTTTGAAAAGAGCTATAAAAAAGAGGTGGGAGTTTAAGCCCAATTTTCGGAGCTGAATAGAAAAATAAAGGGCTAAATGTGGCTCCAAAAGCACCAAAATGGCAACACTGCTGAATAACACTGAGAATAACAATGAGACTTTTAAATCAACTTAATATATATTAGGGATGTTTCGAATGTGGAATTTCAGACATCCGCGGATGCGAATATCTAACAGCTAACATCCAACATGTCAAGTATTTTAAGGAAACTATTAGAATCTAGCATAATGGCGAGATCGTTGTTTAAACAGCGCTTACAAGCTAAAACCTGATATGCTATGATTTTCTAAACCTTTTTAAAAAGAATTCTTCATTCTCATTCCTCCGGCTGTTTCAGAATTTGGGAAATCTGTAACTTCATCAGCGTTTTTCGATTTTAGTTTTCGTAATTCATTTTTAATACTTTCTTCTGCGAATGCTTTGAAAAATGTGTGCTTATGCGAGCTAAATAGGTGAATATGGAAAATAAATTATTATTTTTCAGGAATGAAAATTTTGCACAAAATTTTTAACAAAATTTTGTTTTCAAAGTCGTGACTGCTAGCCGAATCGGATCAGAATGTTTTTATTAAAAAAACACCCCGTTTTTTATAAGCATTATAATCTCAGAAAGTTACATAATTCTTATCTAATTAAAGGTCAGACCTATAGCTTTTTAATTATTTGAGCTTTTTAATTATAATTATAGCTAGACGTTGGCCATTTCTGCTGGAAATCCCTATTGAAGGAGCTTACTCTTTTACCTTAAATAGCAAAGAAGGGACAGTTTTACCACAGAAGTTTTTATTTTTTTAACTTAGTACAAAGCAAAGTCGAGATTTTTTGACCACGCGTATCTCGAAAATTCCTTAACGGATTTTGACCTTTGGATATTTTGAATAATATAATAATCTGTAGCGATAGGGGTATTATTTTTAATACTTAGAATTTCTATAGGGCTTCCAGCTGCCTAAAAAATTTTAAGATACAAAAAGCAAGATGTCAAATTAAAGGACTTAGTCTCCAGATGTTTAATAATGTATTATTGTTTGAGAAGGGTTGCCACCTTTTTAAAGCTATAAGATCTTCACCGTTCATTGGACTGAAAAATCGTGAAAGGATATGGTCTCTCGATGTGCGATAAGTTTTTGTTTTTAATTCGTGAAGGCATTTTTTATTAGTTGTATCAGATCTGCACAGTTCATTCAATTTCAGATGAGCAATAAGCTTTTATTTTTTTGAAGAGGGTTGCCACCTGTGTGGAAAATTATAAGATGTTGACTGGTCGTTGGAATACGAAAAATGAAGTGTCAAATGAAAGTTGAATAACTCAGTGAGAGGGGAGACCAGTATGTTTGCATGTATGTATATAAAAAAAATATTTATTGGACCAAAAAGTAGTGGGTAGGCACTGTGGCCAATGGTAATCAACTATTACCACCTCCGCATGATTGTAAGCCATGCAGAGTCGGCAGAATGCTCCGGATGCAGTGTCCGGAGGATGCATCCGACTAGGCAGAGCATACTTTGAAGTGCCATCTAATTAGAACTTAAGAATTAAATTGCATAAAGGAAATTTTTGCACATGCAGCATTACATAGCATGTATTTAGGCGCCTGGTGTTAGCAGACGAAACAAAACAAAAGTGATTGGCCTCTGGATGCTCAGTAATGTTTTAATTCTTGAATAAGTTTCCCAGCTTCCTAAATATTGTAAGCACTTTACCATTCGTTGGACTAAATGATGAGGTACCAAGTGAAAGGATATGGTCTCCGGATGTGCAATAAGGTTTTATGTTGTAGAAAAGAGTTTCCGCCTGTATAAAAATTTATAGGAGCCACATTGTTCATTGCATTAAACACATAAGATGTCAAATGATGAAAAGGCTTCGTCATTAGTTGCGCAGCAAAGCTTTTTTTGGATTAGGGTTGCCATCTGCTTTCTCCAAATGCGTATATGTACCTAACTACTTACATATGTATGTAAATTCAGCGCGTGGCAATGGCAAAGCCTCCCGCTGATTTTATTATAAAACTAGCTTATAGCCTCGTATTTCACTGCACGTTTTTACACAAATATGAAAACTAATTTAAAGATGTCGCATTTTACAGCTATTCTCATTTTATTATAGCTGTTTACTTTTTAAGTTCAGCTATTTAGGCAGTTTAAAAATATTGAATCAAAGTACATATGGCTAAGTATTTGTTTGTCTTCATATTTGTCCTCGAACTTGTCTGCTTATATTTTGGCCTTCGCATTCGTATTCGTATTAGTCCTCATATTCATATTCGCTTAGATCTTCGAATTCGTCTTCGATTGCTCTTCGTGCTTGTTTTCGCATTCGTACAAATATGTAAATTTTGCAACAGCAATTCCAGTCTTAATTTTCGATCAATATTTGTAATAAATAATTAATGTAATAACAACTTTTGTCTTATACCCAAAAATACAAAATTTTTTTTTTGTTTTCAAAATCAATGCATTTGAACTACCAAACGAAGATGGATAAATTTATTTTAGCCTATTAATATATAGATTTGCAGAGCGTTGGTTCTCTGCCATAACGACTCAACTCAAAATTTCTTGTACCTTAGTTATATAAGGTTGACAAGTAGCTATATTTTTCTTTGGAACATCGACGTATGATTACTTGTTGTTTCATTTGTCAGAAGATATAAATTGGCCAACCCTATTACCGAACAGTGATATTTGTCTCAGCTACGACCGGATATCTACGGTGGTTCTAGTTTTTATCGTGAATACGTATTGGCGTAAGACAAAAACTGACTATCGGCTAGTCATGATTCAATAATACAAGGTTCGATAAACTGACAGTTGCCTCTCTCGCACCGCTGCCTTAGCAGTGCCACCGTGTTGCTTCTTTGCAAATTTACTTGGAAAAAGTGTCGCTTTGATGTGAAATAGAAGTATAAGCTTTTGTGCAATATGTATATTCGTATATGCATATGAAGCACATTTAACTGACGAAAACATAAATTGTTTTTAAATTGGATGTTTACATAAATCTCATAGCAGTTTTATTTTAATTTTGAGTCCTTTTGCAGTTTTTATACAACTAAATAGCACATAAATTAAGTAATTCACGTAGATATATTAATATTTCGCTCAATATTTGGTTTAACATGCCAGATTTCCTGCAAATACATTAGAATTTATAAAAGGAATTTTACTACTAATTGCCTACTTTGCGTACTTTTCTACTACCATTTTGGCACCAAGGGATTTCAATCTTGCCCTTTCTCCGTCCTTCATAAATGCAACCTTTGGAAGGGAGTGTCAAACCGCGGCAGTCAATAATTATCTAACCTTGTATTATTGAATCATGTCAGCTAGTGATGTTTTTTTTTTATAGGAAATAACGATATTTTTCGTATTGTGCCGTTGCTCAGTTATACCAATGGACTTATTTTCATTTAAGGACTTAATAATAAATTAACTTTTACAGTGTAATCCTTACTAATTTTTTATAAAGCAGTCATAATTTGAAAGCTTACAAATTTTTTCAACAGAATGACTGCAAATCGACTGCTGAGTGGAAGAACGACCTATCTCGGCAGCCAGTTCAAAGATGCCCTATCTCAAAAAACTTTTCAAGAACTCCTTATTTCTGAATCTCAGAATTTGGTTCAAAAACGCCCAATCTCACTTCAAAATGTACTGCTATAGGGCGCTTTTGAATCGGCAGCTAAGATAGGGCATTTTTGAAAAGAATTCTGAAATAGGCCGTTCCTCAAACAAACTCTAAAATAAAGTGTTCTTAAAAAGTTTTTTGAGGTAGGGCGTTTTCGAACTGGCTGCCGAGATAGGTCTATCTTCCACTCAGCAGTCGAAATAGTCCACAATATTTACGTTCCAATTATGAAACGAGAAATCTTTAATTGGCTTTATCTACTGGAAATTGTTATTATTTAAGTTATGTCGTTAATGCAGATTTGTATGTTCACATCAAAGCCCGTCACGAAAACTCAAATTTGGCTTATGCCTAAAAATATATCCAATTCACTAATTTGGCACTGCCTACAAATTAAAAAAAATTTACGCCTGCAGACGCCCCGACCAGCGATTTGGTGTTTTCTGTAATTTCGGCTCAAATTCACAACAAGCCCATCAAATCGCTATGATGTATTGTGGCAGCTGACACGTGCAGGCTTTTCAAAGGAAACATTTAAATGAATAAAAAAAAAGGTTTTCAGAAACCACAGACATTATTCGGTGGGATTTGCACAACCACAGCCGGCCGTGTTGACAGGCGAAAACTTGAGTGGGAAAAATTAGACATGGTAAACTATAAAAAAACGCAAAATAAATAAATACAGACATACATACATAAATATACATATGTATGTAAAAATGTGTGTGATTGGCAAAATAAATTTGAAAAAAGCCAATGAAGGCAATTTTCATTTTGTCGGCGTGTCTGCTTACATGCAAACGCTCACATTCGCAGAGCCGAATTAACATGTTTGGAGACTGAAAGGCCGAACAACATGTGGGCGCTCTTTTATTTTTCTATTTATAGCGATTACCTGTAGATTAAGTGTAATACATTTTCTGCAATTACCTATCACATCTGCATTAGTTTGATAGCACCGTGCGGAAGTAAGCACAAAAATATCAATATACTCGCAAACAAAGGGCCAAAAATAATAAAACTGCATTTTTAATTTTCCTTTCTGACATCAGTTTGTTTTTCATATTTCAACAACATGTTTAATTCAATAAATTATGTAGAAAATTTAGTGCAATGTAGAATAATAATATGGGCATCGAATAAAAGAGAACTGAATAAAAATGAAATGAATTAAGACTGGCCTCAAAAACCAATCAACGAAATGAATTGCAAATCTTCTTCTAAAATTTTATGCTTGGACATCCTTGAAAATTTTTAAGTATTTATTATTGAATAAATTACATGATAAAGTCTGAATCCCGGAATTCCGGTATTCTGCATCCCGGGATTGAATGCCCTAGTATGGAGGTATGAGTGTACGACAAATTTGGGTTTCGTGGCGGAGGTGTTAAAATTGTACTTACACTTGCATGTAACATACGGCCGTGGCGTTGCAATTTGATCGCAATTAAAATGCAATGTGAATTGTGAATGCCGATGCATAGCGACACAAAACATCACTTAAAATTAACAAAGCATGAAATTTGAATGCCTGCACAAAGCGAATCGCAATGAACGCACCACACCACATACATATGTACATGCCAGGGATGTTACGAATATTTGCATTCACATCATTTTACACATTCGCATTCGCATCAAATGATTCGAATGTTTTGCGAATGCGAATGTGTACATGGGCAGAGAGTCCACTCTAATATTGTTGAAATGGCACTAGGTCTGTCTAATCTGGGTGTGGACAATAACCGGCTTTTATCTTCAGGCGCTAAACGGTTAAGTAGTATATCAAGCAACATTGATGGGCCTTCAACAAGTACTGCTAAGGGCCGGTTGCTCAAAGCCTGGTTGACACTAATCCCCGGTTAAACATCGTTATCGACGTTACCGACACCATGTTATTTGCATGGAGCCGAAAACGTCGATAACGATGTTAATCGGTGATTAGTGTCAATCAGGCTTTGAGCAACCGGCCCTAAAAGTTTTATAAGCAACCTAGACATAATATTAGATTCCTTCAGCGAAAGCGAAGGTTCGGATGTAGAATCTGGAGACATTAAAAAATATGAAATTAAAGCTCAATTGAAAGCCTGGATTAAAGAAAATCCTCTCGATTGGCGGAAAACTAAACTATAATACGACAAATTCACAGATCTCTAGCTCGTTTCTGTAAAAATTCTTTACCAAGGCGAATTGAGATATGAATTCGATGCCCTATTCGCCGCCCTATTCTCCACCAAAAAAATAGTAGTAGGTAGAGAATGACGTACATATATTCTCTACCAGTCGAGAAATAATCGGTAGAGAATAGTTACAGAAACGAGCTACTGGCCCGCAAATATTTGCGCGCTCCACCCAAGGCGCATCCGTATAGGGTGGAAGCAATTGCATATAAGTAAAAGTCCCGTGTAAATATTTTGTTATTGCTTTTTGGTACATCAGGATGTCAAAACGAAAGAAAATAGTAGATAAATTTCGCAATTTCTTTTTGTTGACATCCTGAGGTTACACAGGATGACATTCTGCTGTACTAGTGTAGAGACAAAAATCTCATATCAGCTGTTTAAGTAACACCACCTTGAATAGATGCGCCTTGACTCCACCCGCCAGCGTTCCAATTGAGCAATTGTTCAGTGCAGCCGGGCCTATATACGAGCCTCTAGGAAATCGCCTCAAGGGAGAAAAGGCAGAAAAATTACGTTTTTTGAAATATAATATGCCCCTTGTGAACTTTGACTACTAGATTAAAACACTCTACAAGTTAAGCACTCGTTCATTGTTCTAATAACTTACAAAATTTTTAAGTAATAAGAACGATGAATTAAGTTGATTATAGATTTTTTAATGTTATTCCTAACATTCGCATTCCAAAAATTCGCATTCGCATGCGCATTCGCGAATGTGAAAAATATGGCATTCGAAACATAAGGTACATTCTTTTGCAACCGAGCTACAAGAACACTCGCATTAATGATGAAATAAAAAATACGCGACCTGAGGAGTAGTGTTGTTAAGTGAAAAAACTACNAAGAACACTCGCATTAAATGATGAAATAAAAAATACGCGACCTGAGGAGTAGTGTTGTTAAGTGAAAAAACTACTCTATTGTGAATTGTTAATGAGAAAATGGAGAGGGAAATTTATGTTTTCGTATATACATTATTTATATTTTAAATAGGCATATATATTATGCAAATACCTCGCATAATTATTAATTTCAATTATTTTTTGTGTCTAAATCCCGTTGAACTATGTAACCACATGTTTCTTGCCACCTACCAGCAGGGTTGCTTAAGTAGCTAAACGTTAATTTTACCCGAGTTGAGCGTTCTTTTGTCGCTCGCTTACAAAAAAATGCAGCTATAGTACATACATACACAGCAGCGGCGTGCTAAATAGCCTCATGAAATTCGTAAACAATGAAATAACAAAGCGAAGTGTTGCCTACAAATATGCGAAAATACTCGTAAGTTGTGGAAAAAATTCAAACTATTTTAAGGGGCAACCTACGCAACTTCAGGGGTTTTACTTTTGCCAGGGTATATTTGAGTTCAGATTCATATTTAGTAGCGAACTTGTGGAATGTATTATATATGTATGTACGAGTATTACATCAGAAGCACCAATGAAGGCCTGCATAAACACCATTTTCTGACGAGCAGTTAAATTATATAAAGTGAGGTGTTTCCGAGAAATGACAAAAATGAATAAACGCAGTAAAAGAGATGCATATATGTAAAAACAAATTTTATTCTAGGTTGGATGGGTAACACAGTAGAGGATTTCATCAGACCTGTCCTTGCAATCTCTTTAAGCCAATCTGATTCTGTCTAAGTTCTCGTATACGTGGTTAAAAAAGTTGTAAAACTTCAAGTTATTAGACCATATAATCGGGGACACAAAACACTTAAGCAAATGTTTGTGTATTGGTTACCATGGGCATATATTATGTTAAGGAGGATAAAAACATTTCAATCAGTAATTAATTTTAAGACTAAAGACTTGCGACCAAATATTTGCACTAGCTGAAAAGAAAGGTATTTCTTATTTATTTNTATATTTGAGTTCAGATTCATATTTAGTAGCGAACTTGTGGAATGTATTATATATGTATGTACGAGTATTACATCAGAAGCACCAATGAAGGCCTGCATAAACACCATTTTCTGACGAGCAGTTAAATTATATAAAGTGAGGTGTTTCCGAGAAATGACAAAAATGAATAAACGCAGTAAAAGAGATGCATATATGTAAAAACAAATTTTATTCTAGGTTGGATGGGTAACACAGTAGAGGATTTCATCAGACCTGTCCTTGCAATCTCTTTAAGCCAATCTGATTCTGTCTAAGTTCTCGAATACGTGGTTAAAAAAGTTGTAAAACTTCAAGTTATTAGACCATATAATCGGGGACACAAAACACTTAAGCAAATGTTTGTGTATTGGTTACCATGGGCATATATTATGTTAAGGAGGATAAAAACATTTCAATCAGTAATTAATTTTAAGACTAAAGACTTGCGACCAAATATTTGCACTAGCTGAAAAGAAAGGTATTTCTTATTTATTTAAAAAAAAAATTCAGCTAAGACTTTCTTAAGGTGCGGTTATGCAAGCGTGGCAATGCAAGCGCTTTTTTCTACGCATTTTTCTGTCAAAATTCGAAATCGAAAGTCTACTTTTCCGTGTATACAGCCAGAAAGTCCTTGTTGCAGAAAACACTTTCGGACAAAAAAATTGCAGGG
>NW_016175561.1:0-9923 GCF_001687245.7 Rhagoletis zephyria
AAGGTTTGAAAGGATTTTTGAATTGCAAACAAGTGTGTGTCAGGTTGACAAGGCATGGAAAAACAAACACGTGTAGTACATACGAGTATATTACAAAAAGATACACCACGAATACAGTTAAAAATTCAAACAGTTCAGCACAAGAGATTACACAAAAATGGCTGTGCAGTCGAAAAAAAAACGCCAAAGCAACAAAGATAAATATAAATGATTATAAAAAGTAGGCATTCAGTGCAGAGTGCTTGACACGAAAAAAGTACCCAAATAAATAACTAAAAAAAAAAATAAGAAAAACGCAACACAAATTTTTAATAATCGCGTAATTCATTATGCAAGTCGCTTGCGAAAAAAAAATGCGGTGCAAAAAAAAACAAAACCAAAATGAAAGAAGTGGCAAATTCAATTGTGAATCAATATTTAACACACACAAATACAACTGCGTTCAACTAATTAGAAATGAAATTAAAAGTGATATTGCTTGCAAATTAGGTTTATTTTTTAATAATTTTCATTTAAATTATAGTTCAATCTATAAATGAAACCACAATAATAAAAGTTTCAAAGCTTGCAAAAATTGCAAAAAAATAATCAAACTTCAAAAATTTGTCATCAAAATTTCCAAATTTTTAATCAGAATCTTTAGAAAATTTTCGGGTATGCAGTTCTGTAGCCCACTCAATTGTAGTCTAAGAAAGTGGAAGTCTCAATTCGTTAAAATTACTGTTGATTTTTTAGAATTATTTTTTTTTATGTAAAAAAAAAACAAAGAAAAAAATCTAAAAAATCAACGGTAATTTTGAACGACTTGAGATATGCAGTTTTTTAGACTACAATTGAATGGGCTACAGAACTGCATAACCGAAAATTTTCTAAATATTCTGATTAAAAATTTGAAAATTTTGATAAAAATTTTTTGAAGTTTAATTCATTTTTTTTTTTGCAATTTTTGCAAGCTTTGGAACTTTTATTATTGTGGTTTCTGTTACAGATTGAATTATGTTTTAAATGAAAATTATTAAAAATAAAAAAAAACATAATTTGCAAAGAATATCAGTTTTAATTTCGTTTCTAATTAGTTGAACGCCGGTGTATATGTATGCATGTGTGCGAAATATATCGTATCTATATATATGTGTGTGTGTGTACGCACTCGAAAAATTGTGAATAATGAAATGCAAAAACTGTCAACTGTTACAATGCGATTGCGCATTAATTAAATTAAAAAATTTCAGCATAAAAATTTCGCGTTTGTTGAATGCCATTTGGTGTTGAAGTTATTTTTGCATTTATATTAAAAAAAAAGAAAACTAGAAAAATAATATTCGACGCGTCATATTGTCAATAGCTGATTGGCGAAATGTGCGTAAAAACGAGAAATAAAATGTCGAAATGAATGATATTCAGCTTTGTTGCTATTATTTGGAGTTTGGTTAATAAATACCAATGTATATGTATATTTGCCGTTGCTCTTTTTGATGTGCATACCACTTTTTTGTTCTTGCAAATTTCCTTTCATTTTTTCCTTTATTTCGATAGTTTGCTTTGCGTTGATCATTTTAATGGAAAGGCATATCGATGCCATTTTTTTACCGATATTTTTTTTTGTTTTTCTTCGCTCTCTATCTGAGTTGTTTAACAACTGCTTTTCAGCTGCTGGAGCTGTCAATAATTTTTGATTTAAGCAAAATATGCTGGCAATAACTTGTTGCTTAAAGCACTCATTATTGTGTTGTACATTTTTTTTTCAGACAAAATTGCTCATTGAACTCTTGGTTTTGAAGTAACACTCAAGTTTTGCTTAACTGTTTTTGCAAATAAATAAAAACAAATATGAAAAAAAGAGAATTGACCAGAAAAAAAATTTGAAATGATGACTTGAAATGCCATTATCAGTCGGCTTTAATGTAAGAAAACATTTTTTATTTTTTTTAGTAAAAATACCGTCTACACCAAACGGTAAAATTTTCATGAAAAGCAATAAATTTTCCACTAAATTTTCAATGAGCTAAAATAGACTTGAAACTTCAATGTGAAAAATATATAAATATGCTAGGTGGCGTTTGGAATGTACATACATACATCTTTGGGTGCTTTTATTTCCGTGACAATTTTTTTCACTCCCATTTTGAGATTTGTGAGAAATACGTAAAAAAAATCCCTGAAAATTTGAGCCCTTAATATTAATATTAAGTGCTCGACCAAGGTGGGCAAAGATTTCTCGTTCAAAATAAACTTAAACTTTGATTTTTTCTTCAAAATTCTACAACTCAGAGGAATTTTATGGTATAACTAGTGAGCCAGAAGCAGAATTAAATTTATTTATAGATTGTCCAACGACATATATGGATGTGAAATGGATGTGATGGAAAGGCGTTTTTCTAATTATTCAACAATTTTAAATGCCATTATGGATTGTTAATTTAAAAAAGCATGTTTTCTTATACTCTAATTCCGAGGTTTTGAATAAAAATCTTGAAAAAATAAAAGCATATTTGGTAATTTGTCGATCTTTTACAGCGCTTATTTTCCTTTTTTTCTGGCATATTTTTGCCACCCGTGGTAATAAATTGTGCATTTTCGATGAAAAAAACAGAACCGAGTTTTTTTTTTTGTATGGAGAGTGATGCACTCTAGTGCATCTACATATGCACTTATGTATGTACATTAGACCGTAGCACCTTACAGGCAAACAAAAAAATCGCCGTAGACCCCTGAATCTAAAGCATTTCTACAAGGAAATTTCGAAAAATATATTTTTGGTTTTTGATGGCCAAGCAAAAGCGGAAGTAAATTTTTTGTTATAATTTATGTAAAAAACTATCGTAAAGTCCCTCTTGCCTATATGATTAGCATGTGCTAAGAAAAAGTTTTCCGCATTTTCCGACAATTTGTGTTGTGTCATCTTTGAAGATCGTGTGTATGTACTTCGGTGACTCCTATGTACATATGGTTGCCAGACGTACCGTTTTGGGAAGGACAGTACTAAATTTTCACTCGCTGTACTGAACATTTTCAATTCCAAACTCAATATGCAAATGTCCTTATTTTAGAAAGGCTCTATCTCCCATCGGCGCTGAAATGCAAAAAATCCGTTACTACGAGTAGCTTAAGTTGTGGCCAGAAATGTACTGATTTTTTAGCGCTGTAAAAGCCGAAAGTACTGAATTTTGACAAAAAAAATCTGCCAACCCCACAAGTATGTACATCTGGTGATAAATATTCATTTTGTCAATAGTTCGACTGGAATAAACAGAAAACTTCCTTAGGCCAAGTTTAATTCCTTTGGCGAGCTTTAATTTACTGAGCTAACAATAAGAACTGAGACCTGATGTACAAATACTAGAAAAGCATCGATATATCATACTTTAAGACCCGAGATATGACGAAAATTTTTAAAAAGCGACCCCTACGTTCGGCCAAAAAATGTCGAAATTGCCTTTGAATTGAAATACTTAGCAAAGGTGTAATGGTTTTTGGTAAGCTTTAATTTACTAAAATTAGGGTGCACGTTAAGGTGGTAGCAACTGTTATCTGGCGGGTAAGTACTAGAACGCTTTGTTCGACCAAAAAAATATGTTTCGAAATTGCCTACGGTCCAATGTAGGTATGTACATAAGGACCCTTTTTACCTCTCTGTATTGTTTGCATTTGAGTTTGTGTTTGGGGATACGTATAGTATATATGTATGTATGTACAAACAAACAAAATCATGAAAACATAAAAATTGCCACTTCTTGAGAAAATTGCATTTATGTATATATGTATATACCTAGTGCTGTGCTTAAAAAGGCTTTTGCCGTCAGCGCACCAACAAAGTATGAACCATAAGTACGGTGACCATTCGTACCGATTTTGGCGGGACAGTACTGAATTTGAGAAAATTGTCCCGCTGCATATTTTTTAAAAGGCGACTTGTATAAGTGTCCATATTTTACATATTTGTACCGATTAAGAGTCGATTTTCAGTGTTTTCTTTCCCAAAAACAATTTTTCGTACAAACGTGGCAGCACTTTCGTTATCACAAAGAACGTCCTTATTTTTTATGATCTTTGGCTATGTTTTATTCTGTCAACGTGGTACTCTCGCTATATTGCAGTCATCATTCTTGTAAAAGATTTTTTATAATCAAATGTTAAGTTTTTTTTTTAATGAAACGATTCTAACTTGAATTTAGTGAAATTATAAAAAATGATACCAATTCCCTCAAAAGCATATGTAAGTAGGGAAGAGACATTAAAGCATTCTTTGGCTATTCCCCTATTATTTAATGTTTATTATTTTTTTATGAAAGTATATATGTATAACAAAAACCATGTAAATCAAATGTTGTACAAAAAATCCCTAAGGTTTCATTAAAATTTCGAGTTTTTAATTAGATTTTCTAGAAACATTCTGAGTATGCAGTTTTGTAGCCCATTCAATTTTAGTAGTGAAGTGCAAATTTTTAATAGCTAGGACTTATCGTTGATTTTTGGTATTTTTTTTTGTGGAAGGTGTTGCTCATTTTCTCTATACAAAAAATTGTCTAATATACTTTGTATGGAAAAAAATGCGCGAACAAAAAAATACCAAAAATCAACGGTAAGTCCAAGCTACTTCGAACTTGCACTTTGTTATACTAAAATTTAATGGGCTAGAAAAATCATGATAAAAAAAATTTAAAATCTGATTAAAAAGTTTAAAATTTTGGTTAACATTTGTCGAATTTTTCGTAATTGTTCTACAAAGTTTGAAATTTTGATTTACATGAGTTTGTTTTTAGATAGTAAGCTATATTTTCATAAAAAAATAATCAACACTTTTTAAACAAAGAAAAGTAGCCAAAACTTGCTAAAATGTCCCTTTCCTATTTACATTCTCGCCGACGTATGCATACATTTTTTCGATAATTTTTCAAGTTTTTTCTATCTTTGTTTTGTCTTAAATAAAACAGTATGTATTAAAAGATGTTGTGCCTTTTTTTTCGAAAAACAAAATTGTATGTTTGGAT
This sequence comes from Rhagoletis zephyria, assembly GCF_001687245.7. Taxonomy (NCBI): domain Eukaryota; kingdom Metazoa; phylum Arthropoda; class Insecta; order Diptera; family Tephritidae; genus Rhagoletis; species Rhagoletis zephyria. Next base: position 4,992 of record NW_016175561.1, read on the forward strand.
TCGATGCTTTAGGAATGTACCGATTTTTGTGCACAGAAATCTGGTCACCGTATCCATAAGTCGGCTGATTGTGTGTATGCTATGCTTCGAGCAAAATGGCGGAAAATGTGAATGGCTGCTTTGCTGGGCAAAATCTAATTTTAACAGCGTCGTAACAAATTTTTTATGGCTGCGACTCACTGCCTGTAATACTTCACTACGATTCCTTGCAACTATTCACTTGCAGCTTACTCGGAGTGCTTTGTGAGCCTAGCGAAAGAACGGGCGCTTGGTTGCCAGTAAAGTAAAATGAGTTTTAAATCCTCACAAATGTAAAGCTTAGTTTTTTTTTTAACATTTCACAAACAGCATTGCACATTAATATAACGCTACTTATATTTAATTTTATTTTGCGCGCAATTTTTATTTATTTACATAACTATTCTGCATACATACATTTGTATGTATATACGTATGTATGTATTTTTTTACTTCGTAGCACATGCAAGCAAAATTTCCCTGCCTTTTCGGCGATTGCTTGTTGGTCTTGCTTTAATACATACATTCGCCTTCATGTAGAAATACACATACGTGTGTATTAGGGTGGTCCTTAAATGCGGGAAGCAAATTTGTACATCAGATTTCCTAAGCTCAAACCCCTACGTCGATGCTACTATAGTCGAAGATAACACATATAAATTTCGGTCCCGATTAAAGACGTTTAAGGCATATCGCACAGGGGTCAAAGTTCAGATTACCTTACGAAGACGTTTTAACGCAGTCCAAGAGGGGCCAAAATTTATATGTGATGTCTTCGACTTTAGTAGTATTTTGGGTATTAAAAACAAAATATATATTTTTAATTTTTTGAGACTCCGTAGAGGCATCTAGTTTTTTACCCCTTTGCGACACGACCCCCAAAAGGGCCAAAATTTATATGTGATGTCTGTGACCGTGGTATTACCAATTGAGGGGGTGAGAATGAAAAAATTGTTCATTTGATTTTAAGGACGACCCTAGTGTGTATTTAGTCGGACATAATAACAAGAATGCCAAAAATATCTCACTATTTATATGGCGCTTTTTGACTACATGCAAATATCTTCCTACTACTCTTACTCTTCTTTTAGTTTCTGAGCAGATTGCGAACTTTTTGCAATCAAATTTCTTGTTTTCTAATTTAATTTCTACTTCTTCATCTCGGCTTTTGTTTTATATTGCATTCGCTGTCTTCTCAGACTGCTCAACCTAATTTGCCGCGGCTTACAAGTTTTATTGTGCAGTCAGTCGCTCGTGTAATGATTTCTTCGCAAAACAAAAAAAAATCTTTTGAGCATATGCAAATCTTTGCTGATTATAGGCGTTTCCTCAGACGATGTCAACACTATGGAAAGCAGCTCTTCATAATATTTTTTTTTTTTTTTATAGTATTGGCTGACCTGTGCACTTGTTTGCCCGACACTTCTACAACTAGAGAAAAAGCTCCTTTGCACTTTAGTGGCTATTTATGTAAATATTTGCAAAATGTCAAATATATTTTTAATGCGCAGAAATCAAGAGAACTTTATGAGTGGCAAGCGCACAAGTTTTATGTAACACCTCAGCCATTTTTGTTTTTGCGCTTAATGAGTTTTGAAGTTGTGGGTTTTGCTGAGCTTTTTTTATTTTAAAGTTATCTCACAGCTGTGGCACCTACATATGTGTGTGCTTTTAATTTTGTTTAAGTGCAAAAGGTACCCGACTTCACTTCAGGTACATACATACATACTCGTATTCATAGCAAAAGCGAAATGGAGAGGGATAATTAATGCATGTCCTGGCATGTGGTCATGTAAAAGTAAATACTCGTTAAAGTGCGGCTAAATGCATATTGCACATCTGTCATAAGTTGCTTGGGGAAAGCAATAAAATTTGCTTCGTTTGGGCATTCTTACATACATACATACATATGTATTATGTGTTCATATTTGGAAGCTTTTATAACTTCAAAACCTGGCAATGGATATATTGATGAGAGATAAAATAAAAAAATAAATAATAAATAAAAAAATATATCCACTAATTTGAAAGTTGAATAATTTTTATTTACGCCTTTAGTGTCCAAAATTATGCATTCTAGAAATATATACATATATGTTATGCCCTAATGTTCCGAAACACTTAACCAGCTTTCAGCGAGCTTTTGAAATAAACACATATTAGAAAAAAGTCTTCTATAATTCATTACTTCACAGAGAAAGCTTTCACCTCATACTAAACATATAAAATGCTTAAAAAGCTTTACATACTGCTCAAACGACTTCCATCCCCGCTTTAGATCAATGTTAGTTGGAGAGAGATTTTCAGCTGTTCCAGCCGTAAATAAATGTAATGTTAAAGCAAGCATATTTCGAGGATGTGTTAAAAGTAAAAAATGCCTATTATCATAGTAAAAAAATTAGCAAAATTCGGCAAGGAAATATGTTTGAATCATGGATCTATTACTCTGTGTGCGTCTATATAGAGGATCATATAGAGCTTTTATGTTTCTTATCCTTGGAAGCTTATAACACGAAATAAGTTGTGGCCGTGGCTGTTAAAAATCCATAAAGATCTATGAAAAGACTGCATTAAAATCGTTATCATTATCCATCGAGATGATTGCTCTTTACTAAATATAATGCTGGTCTAAAAGTGCTTTCTTTTTACGTTCGACATATTTAGTTTAGTTAGGAAGATACAAAAAGCTTTCCTAGTTTCAGAAAGAACTGTTCTACTTGCATGACGATACATAAATATAGAAGGCTTAAAAGGCCGGATTTTTGGTATTGAATGGTACAAAAGTTAGAAAAAGCTCAGACTTACGAGCAGAGTCCACGGATTTATAGTGGTGTCCACAAAGAGCTTTCCCTTTACGTTCGACCATATGAAATCTATGGACAGCTCTAAAAAGCTTCCCTCGTCGTATTTTTTTTTTTATCGTAACTGCTGAGGTAGTTCAGGTGGTCGGAGCGAAAGCTCTTCCCGTCGCTTAGTTTTTCTGGAGAGCCTTTTGTTTGAAGAATTAAACGATTTTAGGGAAATGCTCTTCGAAAGTCCAGCCGTAGGATTCTATCGTCAAGCGAAATTTCTATCGCTACAACTCTCTAAACGAATACGGCTTGCGCCTAAAACTATACAACGCCTCTGGGGAACATAAAATATCCATATTGCTTCCGATTTTATATAGCAACCCTTCCGAATTCGCGTTGTATATTTTTAGGTTCACATGCTATTCATTTAGAGATTTTTAGCGATAGTTTATTACTCCGTAGGATCAAAGAAAAATAAATATTATCTGTTTATAGTTCTTGCACTTTTGGGACGGTATAACGAAGCAAAATCAGCACTCTCTAACTTCCCACTAACACTTTTAACCGGCCACTTCTCTATGCTCGAAAAGCAACCAATCAAACAAACAAAAAAAAACTTTTGTATGCCATTTGCAGTTAAATAGTTTTTTAGACAGGTGGCAGGGCGAGTTCATATGTTATACACCTGCTTTTGTATAAATTTGCATGGGCAAGTGTTTACAAAATGCTAACGAGCATACACATTCGTACTAAAAATACATACGTATGTATGTAAGCAAGTGTATGCATAAATAAACCTTAACAAATACAAAACTTTGCACGAAATGCAATGAGAAATTTTTGAATGTCTGTACAAAACGATTTTCTATGCAAATTGCAGTGCAAAAAAAAAAAAACAAAACAAAGAAAACTAAAACAACTGCACTGAAATTGAGAAATGAAACTGAGAAATATACAAACATTCATATATATATATATATACTATAGGGTGCATCACTCTCCATACCCAAATTCATAAAAAATTATGAAGACTTCAAATGTTTTTATATATAAAATAAGTTTTTAATTTTTTTTTTCTGAAAAATCACATCTGATGATTAGGGTAGAGTTTAAGCTTAAGAGGTCTCCATAAAAATGTTTACAAATTATTTTAAAAAGAAGAAAAAAATATTTTTTTAATTTTTACATACAAACTAAAGTTATTTTATTATTTTAAATTTTTAGATTTTCTTGTTTTTAAAATAAATATGTATACATTTTTAATTTCAATTAATAGTCCTGACATTTTTCTTTTTATTAAATTTATTTATTTATTTCATTTAATTTTTTGGAACTTATTTAATTTTTTTAAATAACTTTCTTTTAATTTTTAGATTTAGATGTTCTAAAAATGGACGCGTATTTTAATAATCGTTTAAGTTTTAAAAACTTTTTTTAAATTTTTAACTTAATGCTTTTTAATTAATCATTTTCTTTTCATATCAAGATTTTATTGTTTTAAACAAATTTTTTTTTGTACGATTAACCGAATTTTTAGGATCTGTTTTGTTTTATTTTATAAAGTTTTTTTTTTATTATATTTTGTTTTAATTTTAAGATTATATTGTTTTAAAAATAAACCTATTTTGTTTTATTTTCATTTAACTTTCAGAATTTTATTTAAATCTTCATAATTTTTAAATGTTACTGTATTACACTATTAAATCATTTAATTCTTAGAAACCTATTCTATTATTCATTTACTTAAATTTTTCCTTCCTTTTTTAGTTTATTATTTTCTTTTTTAGTTCTTATTTAAATTATTTTTATAAAACTTATTGCTTAATGGTATACAGAAAAATGCTATGACCTCCTCGTTCGCAGATCTTTCAATTAATCTTTCCAAATACTGAAAAGAGCTCTCAAGATAGCTGCCAGCATTGACAATTAGCTTCCGAAAGACTTTTACCTTTCGAAATACAGTGGCGAGTTGAAAGACAGTTGTCAGAATTAGCCCGTTAATATTTCTCCAAAATATTTTGACGGAAGTCTTATAATATAAAATACATTTTTTTTTAACTCCGGTGAAAAAATCGCAACTTTTGTTTTTGGTGATGCACCCTATTGCACAAGGAACAAAAGC